>NC_051228.1:12173054-12468054 GCF_015220715.1 Pygocentrus nattereri | reverse complement strand
TCTCTCTCTCCCCCTTTGTCTCTCTCCCCCCGTGTCTCTCTCTCCCCCCCCTGTGTCTCTCTCTCTCTCCCTGTGTCTCTCTCTCTCTCCCTGTGTCTCTCTCTCTTCCTGTCTCTCTCTCTCTCTCTCTCTCTCTCTCTCCCTGTGTCTCTCTCTCTCTCTCTCTCTCCCTGTGTCTCTCTCTCTCTCTCTCTCCCTGTGTCTCTCTCTCTCTCTCTCTCCCTGTGTCTCTCTCTCTCTCTCTCTCTCCCTGTGTCTCTCTCTCTCTCTCTGTGTCTCTCTCTCTCCCTGTGTCTCTCTCTCTCCCTGTGTCTCTCTCTCTCTCCCCCTGTGTCTCTCTCTCTCTCTCTCTCTCTCTCCCCCCGTGTCTTTCTCTCCCCCTGTGTCTCTCTCTCTCTCTCTCCCTGTGTCCGTCTCTCTCTCCCTCCCTGTGTCCGTCTCTCTCTCCCTCCCTGTGTCCGTCTCTCTCTCCCTCCCTGTGTCCGTCTCTCTCTCCCTCCCTGTGTCCGTCTCTCTCTCCCTCCCTGTGTCCGTCTCTCTCTCTCTCCCCCTGTGTCCGTCTCTCTCTCTCCCCCTGTGTCCGTCTCTCTCTCTCTCCCTGTGTCCGTCTCTCTCTCTCTCCCTGTGTCCGTCTCTCTCTCTCTCCCTGTGTCCGTCTCTCTCTCTCTCCCTGTGTCCGTCTCTCTCTCTCTCCCTGTGTCCGTCTCTCTCTCTCTCTCTCTCACCCCTTCTTTCTCGCTGTCTCTCTCCCTCAGCTGCAGTTATTTAAAGGGATTCCTTTTTCTCAAGGTCACCGTGTTTGCGAGTGCAAACGCAGCAACCTGGAACCTGAATTTCATAGCTCACTGAGTTACAGATGGAGAAAAGAAAAATGCAAAAAGAATAGAAGAAAATGCAGACAACTAAAAGAAGAATGGATCAGAAAGAGTGAATGGGTGACTGAAATAAGGAACAGGCAAGAAATAAACAGAAAAGTCAATACTGGACAGACACACGCAGGAAAGCACATCCCAGAGCATGAAAGACTGCAATCAGAGGTAACAAAGTACTGTGCGAAAGTCCACCCTTCGTTTATTTAATTTCCTCTCAGAACTCCACTCAGCAGCTCATGTGTTTGATTTGTAATTGTTCTTATTTTTGTCCATTTCCTTTTTTCAATTGTTCAGACCGCCAAGTCATTTTCTCAAAGTGAAAAGATGCACCAAAACATCTGTGGACTTTTTTCAGGTATGAAGCCTGATTTTCTCCTCTCTGAAAGACAAAATCTTTCAGGATTATTTATCTAATGTTGACAGTTTTGCAGGTCTATCAGGTCTTGCATTAGTCATTGGAGTCCTATTTTCATCATATCTTTAAATAAATTCTGACCTTCAGGTTTGGAATCTCTACTTTCCCTTGGCTTTTCTTTTCTTTATGATATATCTAACCTCCTCAGAAATATCCAAAAACAACTTCTACTCAATTGCCATTGTGACTGAAAAGTAAATAAATGAAGTGTTCACTGACTTTTGCACAGTACTAGAAACATGTTATCAAAATGAAAAGGCTATTTCATGTCACAAGCTTAGTCCGACAGATTTGCAACCATAAGCCTTATACATCGTAACTAGATTATCCTACCTGGGCCAAAACAGTAATTAATCTAATAGTCCGCTTAACTAAATACAGCTTGGAGACAGACAAATATAATTATTTAATTCCGCACACAGTCACATCACACAAAAATGTGTGAGAGAGGCTTTGAATTCAACGTTACCACTCACATCTATTAACAGTGCCCAGAGCATTGTTGCTGCTGTCATGAGTAGGGTGGCTTGTAGTCCCAGACAGAACGTTTGTATTATTGAGCAGGGTAACAGGACTCTCCCTGTGTGTGTGTCTTTCTCTCGCTCTCCCTCTCCCTGTGTCTCTCTCTGTGTGACTCTCTCTCTCCCTGTGTGTCTCTCTCTCTCCCTGTGTGACTCTCTCTCTCCCTGTGTGTCTCTCTCTCTCCCTGTGTGTCTCTCTCTCTCTCTCTCTCTCTCTCCCTGTGTGTGTCTCTCTCTCTCTCTCTCTCTCCCTGTGTGTGTCTCTCTCTCTCCCTGTGTGTCTCTCTCTCTCTCCCTGTGTGTCTCTCTCTCTCTCCCTGTGTGTCTCTCTCTCTCCCTGTGTGTCTCTCTCTCTCTCTCTCCCTGTGTCTCTCTCTCTCTCTCCCTGTGTGTCTCTCTCTCTCTCTCTCCCTGTGTGTCTCTCTCTCTCTCTCTCCCTGTGTGTCTCTCTCTCTCTCTCCCTGTGTGTCTCTCTCTCTCTCTCTCTCTCTCTCCCTGTGTGTCTCTCTCTCTCTCTCTCTCTCTCTCTCTCTCTCTGTGTGTCTCTCTCTCTCTCTCTCCCTCTCTCCCTCTCTCCCTGTGTGTCTCTCTCTCTCTCTCTCCCTGTGTGTTTTTTTTTGGGTTTTTTTTTGTCACTCGCTGAATTATTTATGTCTCAGCCTGGTCATGCTATGACTGTCTATAAACAGCACTCAGGAGGTAGGGAAGTTGCAAAGGCAGCCACTTCTTCAACTGAGAAACCGACCATCTTATTATCTCCATCAACGGCATACTGATGTATTAGTGAAAGGTGAAGCGCATTTCATGCCTAGTTTTCCTGACCAAGTCTCCATTGACTGCTGTAACAGTAATACAGCCTTGTTCCTCTGAGCTCAGTCTGCGTAAGAGGGAAGACCATGGCAAAATTGATAGAGATGATGGGGGGGGGGGGGGGGGGGGGGGGGGGGGGGAGACACATTTATAAATATTTATATTATATTATAAAAACATTTATAACATACATCAGAATCACAAAGAATTACAGGTATTGATTTTTTTTTTTTTTTTTTTTTTTTTTTTAAATGTCAAAATTGAGAACCGTCAGACATACCTGTAAGCTACACACTGTTTAACCACAGCTTTTCCTAGCTACTACTGGACTTCTAAATCGGTATCAGCCACAAAACTGGTCAGGCCTAAGGTGCACATTAGCAGGTGCTCTCACAATACACAATATGCATCACAATATTTAGTTTTTTGCTAAGTTGAAACTAACACACACATACATGTACGTATATACATACGTATCTATCTATCTATCTATCTATATCTATCTATCCATCTATCATTTCACATAATACGCTGCACCAAATCCAATTATACAGGCTAATTACTGTTGATCATTGTGCTTTAGATACTGATAATATGCACAACTTGCTTAGAAAAAGTATTGTGATATAATTTATGATAAAATATAATTAGTTCACCTACCCCAACAGGTGCTACTCTCAATAACAAGTACAATGAATGACATCGATTAGATTTCATTATTACGTTAGGTTGACTGGACTAGTTATTCACTCTTTAATAATTACACACCAGACTAGTAAAAATACAGAGCTTGCAGTATCGACTTACACTGCGTCATGTCTGTAAACACTTAAGTTATAGTATCTACACAGGTAAAATTATCTTAAATAGGGCTTAATATTAAATATATTAAATATGGCATCTTATGGGTAATCAACTGTGAGAGCCACTGGATCTCAAGTCTCTCCTGAGAGAGATAACAGAAGTCAGAGAGGCTGAATATGTTATCTACATTGCAATGGTCTATGGGACCAGTAAATGGCAACCCATTTCATACAACCAAAGATACACTGGATAGGAAAATTCATACAGATAAACCAAAGAGCGCCATTTTACCACAAACAAGTACAGACAATGCACAGAGCTCCATTAGAGGCATTCCCATAAGGGGCCTTGTTTAAGTTTTCATCTCCAATTTATCTCCCTTTTACAACTCTGTCATATGAAGGAGACATCAAGAAGCACCTACACTTAAAGCTAACCCCATCATTTACAGCTTTGTCAAATCCCATCTAAGCTACAACCTCCAAATTAACCAGTGCAATGTAAACACCAATGAAATCCTCTGTACAGATTCATCAGAAAGAGGAATATGAATACTAGCAGGGGTCTTACAAATGTACTCGATTAATGAGGTCAAATGCATACCTGTCCTTTCCTGTTGACGCCAATGATTCCAGAAGTGGCCTCATGAGGTGCTGTAACAAAAATGGTCTCCCCGCTGATTCTGTTCATGTAGATGCAGGTCCCGGTCTCCAGGTCATACAGGTGGATGTAACCATATTTGGTGATGAGGAACACAACATCCTGTTTGGGGCTGATCTGTTTAAAACAACAGAACATCACATTTAATTTTTTTTTCTTAAACTAAATTGCAACTGCTTGTTTGCCCTAGATAAGTACATTTGTGGAGAAATATAGGTCTAACACAGACCAATACTAATAACCTTTACTTTGTGTGATAATACGCTGAAACCTCACAAACCTAATTTGATCTTTAATAGCAAAGCATTGGGCAAAACATACCTGCATCGCCACTGGGAAGTCATTCTGAGCTTCAGGAGGGAAGAATACATCCACAGCTTTCTTTGGAAAGGGTTGATTACCAGTTGGTGGAGTTCCTACTTCAATAATGTGAAGCTATAATATAACAAAAGCATAATACCATTACTCATTCTGCATCTTAGGAGCAAGTATGTATCGGCCTTATAGTGTATATCTTGATCTTGTTGTGATGAGCGCAATTAAATTTTCTAACTGATTCACTCCCTGCAAACTGCTAAGTCCATAACCGAACAGAGGACAACTCTACAACTGAATAGAGGTGCAACTCCATAGCTATTTAAGTAATCTTGATTTAAGTGACACTTTTTAAATCCCACAAAGAGGGAAATTTCACCTCCGCATTTAACCCACCCGTGAAGTGAAATGCCACATACACACTAGTGAGCACACACACTCTAGGGGGCAGCGAGCAGTGGTGGACAGTAACTAAGTAAATGTAATTCGTTACTGTCCTTAAGTAGTTTTTTCGTGTATCTGTACTTTACTTAAGTTTTTCCATTTTGGGCAACTTTTTACTTTCACTCCACTACATTTCAAACTCAAATATCTTACTTTTACTCCACTACATTTTGAGAAAGATGTCGTTCCTTTTGGTTTTTGTGTGTATAAAAACAACATGTCAAAACAAAAGAAATGCAAAGCTAGAGCACTAAACAGTGCACAGCGGTCACTTTGTCCTGAGCTTGTTTTGACCTGTTGGTCATACCAACCCAGTGCAGCACACATTTCAATGTCAGCGCAGCAGCATTAAAATTTGGGAGCACATACGTTTACCTAAATCAAGGAATTAACCTAACTTTGTGTAAATAGACCACAATATAGAAATATGTACACATATGCAGTTGTGACTGGCATGTTTCTTTTTGTACTTTTTTGTACTTTTCCTCAAGTTGAGGTCTAGAGTAAGGACTTCTACTTTTACTGGAGTAGTATTTTACCTTGAGTATTTCTACTTTAACTCAAGTACATGATTTGTGTACTTCGTCCACCTCTGGCAGCGAGCACACTTGCCCAGAGCGGAGGGCAGCCCTATCCATGGCACCCGGGGAGCAATTGGGGCTTAGGTGTCTTGCTCAAGGAAACCTCAGCCATGGACTGTCGGCTGGGGATCGAACCGGCAACCTTCCGGTCACTGAGCCAGTCCCCTACCCTCCAGCCCCCGACTGCCCCAAACATCCCTGCAGAGTGAGTACTTAGCTTAGCTGCTGCTTAAATCCTGTGGGTGGGAGAAGCAGCTGCTGAGACTTGTTTTCTTTAGCCATGAGGCTGAAGTTGGCTTCAACAGGTGCTCCAGGTGAAAAGAAAAATTCAAATAAGAAGCTGGCTAACCATAGCTTTGCATTCTCTCTCCACTCTGGTAACTGATGTATTTGGGTGATTTCTTCACTTCAATTAGGTATTTGATGCTCAAAACTGAATAAGGCTAACAGTCACCATTCGGTCTACTACTCTGTTCATCACTCTGTCCACCAATACTGTACGCAACAGTTGAGCCTCAACATTTCAAACAGTTTGGCTAACCAACAAGCCAAGGTAGGCTAACTACCCATTTTTTTACAGTTCTGAGAGCTGCATGTTTGAGTTTCTTTAACACACAAATATAATAGGCTGTGTTAAACAGAATGATAGGAACCATTTGCAAAAGCATTTACGGCATAAAATCTACCTGAGTTCAATTCACAGCATGTAATTCACATGCATGTTGTGACACCCATACATTATACTGATGAAGATATGATGACAACAGTACTTAATTAACTTGAAACCTCACAGTACATGTTCAAAATAATACAGGGTACAAATATTTATAAGTGCTATAAATGCTATGTAATTTTCATTAATATTTTTTATTTTTTTCCCCCACACAAGCCACAATAATAAACTAAGTTCATGATTAAAATAAGTCATAATCTGACACTAGGTATGTGCAGACATGCCTTTCCTCCAGCCTGGCCCCGGACAGCAAAGCAGAACAGAGTTGACTCTTCAGAGTTTCCTTCCATTTTGAACTGAGCAAAGCTGGCAGCATGGCCCTCAATAGGCTGAGACACCTTCCTGTCGACAGAGTACAGCTGCATCGCCCCTACAACTCTGTTTTGCTGCAACAAAAAGCAAAGACAAATAAGCCCAAATGTATTTAAACAACCTAGACTGTGGCAAATCTAATAGTTCAGCTTTAAATAGCCACACTGGTATGTCTCTTAAGACATAAACTTGTATACCACAAGAGTTAAAGCATTTGACACACAGTAGTAAATTTTGTATGCAATAACATCTGGATTTAGTAACTAAACTCAAATAGGATGAAGAAAACTACAGCATGGTTGATTAAGACACCTGAGCTGAGATGCCAATAAGGAGGAGCCATTTCTGCTTGGCGTCAGTGCGGTAGTTGATAATTTGGCAGCCTGCCAGACTGGAGTGGCGATCAAAGACTTTGACTGGCTGCGAGTCTCCCTCCATGCTCCAATGGTAGACGGCGTTATCAGTCACTAGAGCAACCGTGTTGAGGGAGATCCACTTCCAGAAGGTGACATCATCAGTCATAGTGTGGGCCTTCATCTTACTCTTCATCTCGATGTTAAAAATCTGAAGAGTTTTGGCAGCTATAATGGGGTAAATAGGACACACAAGAGTTGAAGGGGCTCTGATAGACTTAACAGCAGATAATACCACAAATATCACTTTGAAATTACACCAATGATTATCAACAAATTAAGGTAGAAAAATTGATAGCCATGGCATCAGGCAAGCGCACCATGACTGAGAAGAACTTCCAGCAGTTAAGATAGAGACAAGGCAAAGAACGAAAAGAAAGAGCAGTGTATAGAGGGCAACAGATAAAACTGAATACATATTTTGCAGGAATAGAACAAGGATGTCACGGAAGACTGGATGAAATCTACAGTTAGATCAACACAGATTACTGATTTCATCATAACAACCACAGTTTGACTCACAGGGCTGGGTTGCATTTAACTCGTGTTAAACGAAGGGAAATAGTCAATTTAATCCACTCACCTGTATCAGTTCCAATAGACTACATAAAGAGGCACACAAGCATTTATACACAAGTAATGAATTAAGACTTTTAACCATATGAATTGACTATTTTCAAATAGGCCTGTCATTATTATTACATAATTGCCTAATCGTGAGTATATGCACAAGTAAATCAGCAGTTTGAGTCTCGATATTCTTTAGACTGTCAAGATGAACTCGGAAATTGATCTTAAGACTGGTCAGCAATGCAATGGTCATTCTGCAGTAACTGGAAACTGAATTTTTTTTCCCCAATCGTTATCAAATATCAACAAAATCTCAAAACGAAACAAGATGCTCCTTACTTTATATGTTTAAATAAAAGGAATGAGGATTTAATTGATCTTATCATGATGGATTAACCAGGTATTATTGAGATATGTGGGTATATTGTGTGCTTTATACTTCTGAATAAGTTTTAGAGAAGAAGTGACAAATGACTAACAGTAAATAATATTTTTAGGTTATTACAAATATTTAGATTTTGGAGTCTATATGTAAAGGTTATGATTCACAAACCTTATATTACATAAATGTTATGTATTTTGATGTACAAGGAATGACATTGAATGTACAATGAACTACAAAATAATAAAATTTTATATTCTCACAAAAAAAAAAAAAAAAAAAAAAAAATCTACTCATGGTCTAAATTCGGTCTCTGTGTGCCCACGTTTCTGTCTTGGCTCGTACTTGCCTCTAGCGCTCAACAACACCATTACTAACTGCAATTACATCAGTTGTTAGCTTTAACAATTATCCAGTGGGTTAATGCAAATACATGTAAATTAAAGAAAGCAGACAAACTTTTTTAGGGAAGTCCAGCAGTGAATAACATTTGAGTTCTAGCCGTTTCTGGTGTCAGCTAGGGTCTAATAAGTTTGCACAGCTAGGAAAGATTTCCAATTTGGCCACTTCAGGCTTACACTTTAATAGTACCAGTACTACAATTACACAAATATGACAGGCCTATTATCAAACATACAAAAATGGTTAAAGAGTCACAAGAGTGCACGTCTTCGGATAAGTGGCAAAAAGTTGCACTTGAAAACAGAAGGCGGCCTGAATAAATCATAAATCAGTGTAGTGTGGTAAACCGAAGCATTCACTGTAAGAATTTTAGTCATGATTGGGCACACTGACTGAAGCAGATTAACATGTTTTAGGCATGTGAGTATATGATTCCAGTAATCACCTGATGATCACATGACATGCCTTCAACAAGCACAGAGAAAAGGGAAAGAGAGCATAAGTATTGCAGGGCTGGGTAGGGTGACTACACAATCAATATCGTCTAAATGCTGTTTAATGACTTTAGCACTACAAACTCCCTCACATGGCATAACTGGCCTTACACCATGTAAATGCTTTAAAGGGGTTTATAAACAAGTAAGTAATTTCAAGTCAACATAAATGAAGTACAAAGGGCAGATCTGCACTAGAACACACTGATTAAATCTGGGGCTCATGAAACAGGCTAATGAAACATCTCAAACCACAAATAACCAATGAAATCAAAAGTAATCTTATTTCATACTGCTGTTATAGCTGTTGCGGTTATCGTAAGAGCACTTATTCATGGCCTCTTCTCCTGCCACCAAACAGCACAGCCTGCTGATCTGATTGAACAGAATAAAGCCAACCACCCTTTGTTCAAACAAGAAATTCCAGATTATAATCATCCACTGGTTTGCTACACACCAGAGAAACGAATAAAAACACCTAATTCATTTGACCATAGATGTTTAAATATGTCATGCTGCCTCTGCACAAGGACAATAAAAGTAGTGTGTCCTTTAGAGATGCATTGATACCATTTTCTTCAGACCAGTAAGTGTTTCGTTTAGTTTGTTAGTATAAATGTGTGCATTACCTTTAATAATTAAATTATTAAAATCTCGTTTTAAATAATGCTAGCAATCAAGCATTTGCTAGCCAATCAAGAAGTGGAAAAGAATGGGTTGTCACAAATCAGAAAAACTCTTCTGTACAGCTGTAAATAAAGTGTGTCATAGTTCAAATCCTTTACTCATTACAGTCTTTGCAGCACACTGACAGCACAAAACTAACAACTTTTTTTTTTTTTTCAGTGTAATAGAATAAAGTCAGTTTAAATGCACTTTGGTAGCAAATGTCGACCTTTTTGCCTCCATTTGCTGCCTACATGTGCCCACCTGCACTGGGGATATGGCTGTGATTGTGTGTTTTTAAAAACAAGCTAAAAGCGCACAGAGATTTAAATTTAATTTTAACCCAGCAGGAATATACCAAGGCAGAACGTTTAAAGTGACGTGTCCAATTATCACATCGTCAGCAACAGTGGTGTGAGCAGACCCTCGTTCACCGTCAGCATGACTCGTTTCATTAGCATGGCAGCACTAGGCGTATGTCACACAATATCAGGTGGTACTGGATGTCGATATTGGTGCATTTTTTAAAAATTGAGTAAGTGAGCACAGTATCAGGCTGATACACAATACCAGTATAAGTATGCATCAATGCATCCCTAGTTTATTTTATTTTAAATATCTTCAGTATTTATATCTTGCCATCTGACGCAGAGACTAAAGGAAAGTCCATGGAATTAAAATTAACAAAATAAATCTGTTTCTAGATGAACACCGACTAGAACAAAAACCAAAGAAATATTTACTAAGCTCTACTCTTGAAACAAACAGCCCTATGTCATGTCATCAGAACTATAGACAACTACAGGAACCACAAAACCATACAATTCCCTTTACCTATATATAACTACATTCAAAGGCACATTTTTATGCTAGGCCAGACAGAAAAAACTCTGAAGGTGAGGGACAGGTTTTAAAATGGCAAGCGATACAAATTTGTAAAATTAAAATTTCAATTAAAGAAAAGAGAAAAAACAAACAGACAATGCATTAAACCAGCCAAACTGATACTGTATAAATTGCATGATTTAGGAAATCAATGTAATGTGCGCATTCACGCTGTAAAGGGTGTGGAAGTCAAATCCTGTTTAGTTCAAGTAGGCCAAAGAGTGTTTCACAGTCAAGCACATCTCTCTTTACAGTATACTAAACAAAAACAAGAATTGGAGAACAAAATGAAGGTCACACAACAAGCATGGGTGACAACACTTTGTGCGTTTACATGCCCTTAATCCAATTATCAGATTTTGGCAATGATCACATCATTCAAGTGGTCATGTAAACAACACACTTCAATTTTTTTTAAAGATCGGATTAAGACCTAGAAATCCGATTAAGCAATTCATCAAAGAGAGTGGGATTTTAGCTCAGTAACTGGGATTTTCGGACAATCTATACCCTTACTCTGATTATTTTGTTCTTCTCAGTATGCGCATGAGTCAAAACAGACCACTGCTCTGGTAATAACAAAAACCCAAACATTTAACCCAAACCAAAAAAAAAAAAAAAAAAAAAACCACTCGGAGTGATACTAAAACCAATTACATGTTTAACAAAAGATGGCATTAGGGGCGCAACGATTATTCAACTTAGTCCACTACCAAATTGGTTGGCAACTAATGTAGCAGAAGGCGGGGCCCGAGCACTCAGCAGGGATGCACCTCGCCGAGGATGCCAGGGAGAGAGCCGTGTGCGGAGGGGGGGGCGGAGCGCAAAGCCCGAGATTCCCCAACGGACATGAGTCACGGGAGTGACAGCGGGAGGAGGAGGGCGATGCTGGCGCCGCTACGTAGGCTGCCAGGAGGCCTCGCTGCATAACAGGGGGCTCTCGGCCGTCTCGGACCAGGGGGAGTGTGCATGCCACATATCCCCAACACCCAACTCAGGCCGGGAACCCGACCTGAGCCCCGCACCTGAACGGGGAAAGACCCAGCGCCGGTCAGGAGGGCGGAAGACCCAAGCCGTCCATACCCATGGGACGATTTGGGTCTTCCGCCCTCCTGCCAGGCCTGAGTTGGGTGTTGGGGGTATGTGGCAGGCACCGGGCGCCAACAATGACTGCCGAGAGAGCCCCCTGATATGCGAGCCTGTTCACTTTCCAGATAACGCTTACAGTTTTAATCACTACATCGTTGCCTTCACGTCGAGGCCGGTGTGTTAAAATTCGGCGAACGCAGGAGAGCGATTACAAACAGGTCTCTGTTCTCCGCAAACATTTAGCTCTATTCGCTAACGGTTTAAGGAGGTAGCTCTACACAAACATACAGGGCAGCTGGACAAAGGGTTACCGCTGTAATTAAATGTTTCAAAATCGTTCAAATTTAACTGTTCAAACAGAGCAAGCCTGCCACAAACGTTCACCACTTTGTCATCTGCTCCGTCAGTTATCAGATCTGTTATTGTAAAATTTAGTTGCACCGAAGTATAGACAGACAGCAGAAAGCACAGAGATTATTAGACTACCAAATTAGTTGTTTGTTACAGCCCTAGATGACATTATTTCGTGGTAAAAGTGGTTGCTGTTTTAAAAACTGCCTGACTCATACAGATCCTGAGTTTTCCCCTTGTGTGATTACCCAAGTGCATATAAACAAGTTAAATGAATCCGATTATCTGCAGTTAGCAGATTATAAAGTACATGGAAACGCTCACATTTTCTTGTCCAATTCTTGTGTGTATTGTGTAATATTTTCGAATTTCAGCCAAAAAAGATTTATGTAAAACTATTAAACTGAAATGTAATTTTAAAAACTAACAGCAAATAACATATGAGCTGAGACTTAATTCTACATGAACATACTTGTCTGCACAACAGATCTGACAAACATTGTATGTAACCTAAAATGCTTTGAAAATCGAAATGTATGCATGAATAGTAGAAAATCAACAATTTCCCATTTCAAAAACAGGATAGTAACTTCCACAAGACATAGTACTTAAATATTGACTCACCGTCTGCATACACATAAGAAAGCAGTAATAAAAAAATAAAATAAAATAAAAAAGAACAAACAAAAACAAGACAAAAACAAACAGACAAAGCAATTATGGCTGCAGGACAAAAAAACCTCAGCTATTCAAAAAATCAGCTATTCATTTTTAGCCAAGTGTAGCTAGACTAATTGTAGCCAAATACTGTAAAATATCAGTCCACAAATGGCATGGGGATAAAATTAAATAAATAAATAAATAAAAATAACTACTACATACACAAGCATGGATGAGACTCAGCAAGAATAAAAAAATGAAACAATGTCATACCAAATACAAGAATTTATTTATTGTTTAGAATATAGGTAAAGCAATCACCACGCATAAAAATTCTCTTTTTCTATCTGCACATTTCTACGTCTATGAAATCATCCAGTAACATTTAAAGCACACCAAAAAAAAAAAAAAAAAAAAAATCAACTTGTACCTTTGAGGGCAATGACTTTGCTGGCTGGATTCATGATGGCGCTGTCTGCAGAGATGGGCCGACGGATAGGGCTATTTGGGTCAGCCATGTCGATAATCACCACCTGTGCCTGCTCTCCAACCTTTTCCCGGACACAGATGAATTTATCGGACTCCATCGTGAGGGTGCTGAACCCAATGTTGGCTGGGTTGATGCCCAAGTTCTGGAGCTGTTTAAAAAGAAAAAAAAAATTGTCATTACAATAGGCAAACACTTTTTTTATACCCCCGTTTTTCTCTCCAGTACAGCTGTTTAGCAATTCCACCAGCTAGCTACACTTCTCACAATGTAATGACTGCATCTTTCCCACTCTGCCAACTCACGTAAAGTGAACAAACAGCCAAAAAACTGATGGCAGTATTTCAAAATTATGGCAAGTAAAATTTTTATTCCATGCCTGAATGCCCAAATAAACACATTCCACCCATTTATATTTCAGAGAGGCTCACTCATGGTGGTGTGGGAGCTCTCTGATGGTTGGCACTAATAAAAAGGGGGAAACCAAGTCAGAAAAACTAAGCATTATGGCTTATGTGAGCTATACCCACACCACAGAATGTGTGATTTCAGCTTTCGCTATAACAACAGACAGTCAATCGACTTTGCACTTTACATGTCCTTTAAACAAGTGTCATTTTAGCATCACTCAGCTAGAACCAAGCCTGTGCTATGGTTTGTAGCATATTTGGCCTGCTAACTAAGCAAGCTCATGTCAACATCAGTCCAAATATCACAGAACAGGTCCAGTTTTGAGTTTGTCACCAATCACTTGACCTTTGCTATTTAGGGTACATGCACTGTAAACAATGTAACAAAAACATGAACCTTGGTTTAGACCTTGGTCCGGACTTTTAGGTGTGAAAACATCCTTAGACATTACTTTTGATTGTGTACACCAATGGACACAACATGACACTAGTTAATCAGAATAAAATCTGTACTGAGCTCTGTGACATGGTTTTGTATGAAGCCTGCTCTGTAAACTAATGTTAAGTTAGCCAATAAGCCAAGCCAAGCACCAGGAAACAGGTTTAATTTCACCATTCCCTTTGTGTACCAATCAGAAGTCCACATGTCTTATTTGTAAAATCAACAACGCATAGCTGTTTCCAGAACAAAGAGCAAAAGTAAAATGAAACTAAATATTTCAGTAAGAAGTAAGAATTTTATTCTTTAACAGAATTTCTTTGTAGAATATTTTTTTAAATAAACAGGAAGATATTTCCAAATATCAGTCACTAAATTCACAACTTCCCTCTTGATAGCATAACAACTTCTGTTACTTATGGCTACATAAAAGTGGTCCAAATCTGATTTTTTTTTTTGTTTGGCTCTTGACAATATCTTTTAAATGTTACCTGTACATGACATTAGTCTGAAGATCACAATCCTAAACCAACCCGCATACACAAAAGAAAATTGCTTCACGTTGCAGTGTGCTCATCCAGAAGTAAACACTTATGAATATGAACGAACGGCAGTCGCTCCCAGAGGGTTTACTTTCATCTATCCACCAACACAGGAGCGATCAAGTTCCAATGGTTGACAGCTGGGCTCATCACCCAGAATGTGTTAGAGCTCACCGTAAAAAGTGCAAGGTCATGTCTTTGGTTTGTGTCCTCAGATTCTTTAAACTTTGCTTTTAGACTTCTAACTGTTCTTTGAAGCAGCAGCCTTGTTCTGATAACACTGTTTGGTCATTTCTTTCAAAATCTCTGAACAGTGAGCGGCTGCAATAAGTGCCTTCTAATTTTTTAGTACAGAAAAAAAATCTGTGTAAATGTTTGAGGTAAATCCTTACATTCACAGAAAACAGAATTTAGCCAAAAAATAGTTTTTACATTATACACTATACTGCCAAAAGTATTCACTCACCCATCCAAATAATCAAATTCAGGTGTTCCAATCATTTCCATGGCCACAGGTGTATAAAACCAAGCACCAAGGCCTGCAGACTGCTTCTACAAACATTTGTGAAAGAATGGGTCACTCTCAGGAGGTCAGTGAATTCCAGCGTGGTACCAGCGTGGTACCAGGCAAGTAGTTCAGTCCTGAAATCTCCTTGCTACTAAATATTCCAGTCAACTCTCAGTGGTTTTATAACAAAGTGGAAACGAATGGGAACGTCAGCAGCCACAAAGTGGTAGGCCACGTAAAATGACAGAGCGGGGTCAGTGGATGCTGAGGTGTATAGTGCGCAGAGGTCACCAACTTTCGGCAGTCCATCGTTACAGACTTCCTAACTTCACGTGGCCTTCAGATTAGCTCAAGAGAGCTTCATGGAATCTTCAGTGTCTGACCTCACAAATGCACTTCTGGAGGAATGCCCAAAAATTCCCATAAACACACTCCAAAACCTTGTGGAAAGCCTTCCCAGAAGAGTTAAAACTGTTATAGCTGCAAAGTGTGGGTCGACATCATATTATACACTATGGATTAAGAATGGGATGTCACTCAAGTTCATATGCATTTGAAAGCAGATGAGCGAACACTTTTGGCAATATAGTGTAACTTTGCACACAATATTCTAATCATAAAAACACTATGCATGTAGCAGAAATCTTTCATCATAACAGAGGGACGGCAAGGCAATTTCCACAGTTATCTGCACAAATGGCTGTCTCCATTGAGGGAAATTCCCACAATGATTGATGTGCAGAGTTTCAAAATTATTGAGAAATTAATTTCATATTAGTCTTGTTTAAGCAAACTGCAAGACTCCTGTGGACTTGGAATTTTCCATTTAATTTATAGAACTAGAGATGGCACAATACCACTTCCATTTTTGTTACAGACACTAAACTTTAAGTATTGACAGATACTGACATTGATCCAACATTTATTTCTTACTGTACAATAAACTATTTTCACTAAAGGACAGGGATCAAAAAGTGCAAAGAATTTCACTTCTTGCTGTCAATTTGATTCCTAATGAAACCCACTTAGACTGCTAACTATCTACCATGCTGAAAGTTGAATTTATTTTTGAGAATCAGTGAGTGTGCTCTAAGTTGTTAATTCTCCAAGCGTCCACATTTCTGAATGGCCAAAGTTTTTAAGCCAAACATTTAAGAGGAAATGCAATAGTTGCAAGCCTACAATTGTGTGCTATTTTAGGCAAAATCTGTTACGGAATGAAACCGAATTCACATTCTTAACCTCCAACATCCAATCCAGCACTTTCTACTGCTATCAAACCAATAATAACTCGTACTTGAACAGGGTTCCAAGCAGAGGAAAAATGGGCCAGTAGCTGTGAAGCTACAGCTCTGAGAGTGTGTCAGTGTCTCTGACCCATTGCTCCGCTCACCTAATGTTGCTCCTTGTTTGTCTGGCCTAAGTTCATGAGTTGTATTCAGAAAGTATCTTAAAACAGGACAGATGATCAGCAGTGGGGTACTAGAACACACACTACGTATGCCAATGCATATCAGGCTGATGTTGACTACACTGTAGTGTATTGTATGACTAGGTATTCACAAACATACAATGCTGCTAAAATGTAGCATGTTTGAGTAAATGAGAATGAAGACCAAAGCCAAATGAACAACCAGTGGGATGCCAGCTTTGCATCACCACACCAACTGCTCCAAAGACATGATTCACCAGACTGAGTCGTGTGAGCTGGCAGCCAAAGCACACGGTGGGCAGACTTCATAAAGCCTGACGCAGCAAAGCGGAGGCTACAATAGTACAGAACAAGCAAGAAAATGTTTTACAATACAAAGCTACCATGCACCACATAGATGCTCCATTGAATAATGTCTTAAATCTCACTCTTGCAGCTGGCTTGGAGACAGAATGGAGAATTAAAAAAAAAATTCAATATAAAAAAAATACTTACATCTGAAACGAGGATGGATATATGTAAAGGAACTGAATGACAAGGCATGGGAGACATAATTAACTACAGGTAGGTATTCCTGCACAAAGGGTCTTGGGTCTGCAACTGAAATGTTTTTTCTCTACACACACTCTTTACACGGTTGAGAAGGAGTAGCTCTTAACACTGAAATGCTGCCAAAGCCCTGCCTTCCATATCACACGTCAAACAGACTACCAACGACTAGGAGACTAATTCAAACAGAAGGAGGGAGACCACTTTAAAAAAATACTGCTCTGCAGTAACGCTTTAAAGGGTTCACCAGCTGCCAGAGACGACATATGACAAGAATAAGAATTGATAGTCAAGCGTAGGGGTGACGGCAGCCCTTATGTAATCTTAAACATTGCATCCAGTCACTGCATGCAAAAATCCATGATGGCAAAGAGAGACTCATCATGGGAGTAGAGGGCAGAAACTCTGACATTCACAGCCTTAAGGTTTCTGTCAGAACTCTACTACGAAGCCAATTTATATTCGTTCTTCTTTACCATCTCTCTGTGATTTCAGTAAATATCATCTGGCAAACATTTGCTGAATATTTGGTTACCATTATTCATTAAGACAAATGTGATTAGGCCAGCACTCTAGGATGTAATGATTGCTATGAAAGAACACAGAGCATGTGTATGGTTACATGCTGTAGCATTATGTGAATTGGGTGTTGGTCAGTAAGGCTAAATGATTAAAATGTTATTATACTGAAATCACAATTTGAAAGAGTGCAATTTTCAAATAACAAGGGCTGCAATTTTAGCCTACATCATCAACAACACTGTGTCACTGTCTCACAGGAGATACTGGATCATGTCTTTATGTATAAACATCACATACACAGGCTCAGAAAAAAGGTCCAGCTTGATGTTTAGGTCTCAAACATAAAAATTTACATTATACGGTCTGAAGATATGAGAACACTAGCAGATAATTCAGTTATATCCTTGGTCCTGTGCTCACAATAATCTGATTCATCTCATGCATGCAGGCACACATTTCCACCAGCGAGGTCTCCAAATCCCCAAAACTTCCATACCTTTAAGACAGAAGTCCATTAACCCTGAGCCTGTGAACCTTTCACAGATCAGTTGGTATTTCTCTAACTTCTGAGAGCCGATCAGGGAAGTAAAACATATGAGCCATATTTCGTCTGGAGTATCAGAATGTAACTACTGAACCATTTAAAGTGGAACAAGGAAATTCGAACAAGGAGCTGACCTAATAGGAAGCTAACTCAGCGTCGATGTCCATCTCACTAATGAAAAATATTTTTCCTGATCATTCTCAGCTCTGCAATGACAGGGTACTGGTGTTAGTGTGTGTTGCACTGGTACGAGCAGATGAGACAGGAGAGCTGCTGGAGTTTTTAAACACCTCAATGTCACTGCTGGACCCATCCACATGTACCAGTGAAACAAACACCAATATGCCACCTGTGGAGATCCTGACCACTGAGGACCAGGGTAAAAATGGGCAAAAGGTGCTGCAGAGAAACAGATGCACTAGAGTCTGTAATTGTTGAACTACAAAGTGTTGAACTACAAAGGGTATATAGACGTAATAAAATGGACAAAGAGTGCAGAAACAAGGTGGCATGCTTAGTGGCCAGTCATCATAATGTGTGCACAGTGCATAGTATTTTTATCATTATTGCGATAGGGGTGTCTGCAATGAATATCTTGTTACAGCAGGGATAACAGAACAGATCTAATTACCACACATGTACCACAATGTTTTTCTGCACTGGGACAGCTGGGTTACTGAAGCTTGCTATCTGGTCCTGGACCAACTAAAAATGTGGTGCCCAACTATGTTGAACATGTATAAAATGATATTTTTAAACTAAAGACAACTCAGCATGTCTTACATACACACACACACACACATACATACATACATACATACATACGTGGATAATATATTTATTTTTTTTATTAATACCTAAATAAAAGAAAATGAAGGAAGAACACGTTCTTGTGTGAATATATAAAAATAAATCTATTTATTTGATTTTGTACTCGTTATAGAAAAAGCTGCTGAGGTAATGCTGACTGTTTCTCCATTTCCGTCCTTCAGTGCACAAAAAATGTGTTTGCAGTCCGGATGTAAAGGTTTTAGTATTTCATTTCTTGTTATTTTGCAGAATAGAAAATGGTGTATTTGTATTTTGCTGTCTGCTTAAAGAGGTTAGTTTAAAGAGACATTAGTTAGATTTCTGTTTACACATCCCAAAAAAAGTCTGCACTTGCATTACATCAAGCCAAAACCCATTATTTTAATAGTAATTTATCATTTTTGCCCCGCATACCATTGATAACAGCTTTACCAAACAGAACAGAAGAACAGAGACCCAAGGCTGATTACCAAATCTAAGGGCACAAGGCTGACCAGAGCGTTTCTTACATATTTACACTCTCACTTGGCCTCTCAGTCTGAGAATAAGGGCATAGTGCAGAGAACAGGGTCTAGTTTCTCAGAAAAATTCAACAGAAGTCTAAGCAGTTTTTTTTATCAATGAAGAAAGCACTGACACACCCAAATCCACACCCACATTCCATTTTGTCATAAGGAACAGGAAGTTCCACATGTACACTGCTAAAGCCTCACATACACCCAACATACAGTTAAGAGTTTACTTTCAATTAATTTACTGGCGAGAGCATGAAGAACATAAGAACATGCATAAGAAAACTATAGCTTAGAAAACACTAATTTAATATGCAGTTCACATGAATCATGTGGCAATTCTTGAACACCGAAATCATCTCTCTGAATATTTCATAACCATTTTAAAAAGGTCAGAAATAAAATGCAGGACAGAGTGCAACTGAGCAATCCCCTGCTTACTCGCTCACTCTACTTTCTGACCCCTATTGCACTTGTGTCCTGCTCACATGTCAGTGATGACATCACTGCAGAACATACCATTCTTACTGGCTGTGGGGAAGCCCTGCCCTTGCCAGGTTTGTGTGTGAGAGAGAGAGAGAGAGAGAGAGAGAGAGAGAGAGAGAGAGAGAGAGAGAGAGAGAGAGAGAGAGAGAGAGAGAGAGAGAGAGAGATATTCATGATTCCTGGCTACTTCAGCATAGCCACACACACTCAAACAACAAATCTTTCCCCGGAGATGACCTTCATCTTAGCCAAGCTCCAAAAACTCACAACAAAAGCTTATGAGGCTACAACCAGGCAAAACAGTAAAGCTATACTGAACATTTAAAGAACCTTGCTCCAATACAAGAAGGCCAACATACTCCTCTGGAACATTCCAAAAACTTCCATTTCAAACAAAACCAGGAAAACCTCAATTTCTCAACACAGATCCTTAGGAGATCGAACGACCATGTTACGGCATATTAATGAGTATTTCAAACTTGGTAACTCTGAGTAAAGCATAGAATGGTCTATGTAATTTGTAGGGGGGGGGCAAACAACATCCTGTTATCTAGGGCGTATATACTTGGACTCTGGTGTCCAACTGCTGGAGTTTTTCCTCCAGATCAGAGCTGAGAAAAGCAAGTCAGCACAAAGAGAAAGTACAAAAAATATGATGACAGAAAACTGATGAAAAGAAAACTTCAGTGTGAAAACATGGCTCCTCTATTAGATAGACAGCTTTTACTCATCTTGTAGAAAACTTAAAGCATTACAGTAAATAGAATGCAGACATTTTAGCACAATATTACCACATTTAGTGTACAAATCTGAGCATGCCTGGAAAGTATATCCTCTGAAGAAAATGAACTTACGCACATTTTAATACTCAATTTCTGTATATTTGCTGAATTTAATCTATTGGGAAAAAAACTAATATATAAAACATTACAGCAAATTGGATAATTCCCGTTTTATTTTGTGCAATATTTTAAACTTTAATTGTGCACAAAAAAGAAAATTACAAATTGGGGAATGAACTAAGATGGACCTCTTTCTGCCAACCCCTGCAGAAGGCCCTATTTCCAAAAAAAAGTATGATAATCATCTTGGGTTTATGAAAGAGAACTCACAAAAATTAAAACAATGATAGCCCTGATAAATCAGTACTTAGGAAGTGCTGAATATGCTAGAAAATGAGAGGAGGCTTTAGTATTCAATGAGTACAACACTAATAACAAGGAGACTCTGTGTACACTCTTTCCTCAGGGGCTGGTGGGATATTTTTAAAGATGCATCTGAGCCTGAGATGGGGGGGTCCTGGGTCTAAAAGGGCTGAAAGACTCTGGTCTAATTCATTCACATTTATTTAATAATGGCTAATTAAATCTGCAGCTATAAGGAGGAACAAAATAAAATGTCCTTTAACTGGCATCAGAGAAAAGGATGCTTCTATTCAAAATGCACGCAACGGTTACATAAGACCATGCCAGCACATTCACAATCCCTGCTCGTGAGCCCACACACTTCACAATCACTTCATTTAACCATCATTCTTGGAGATTCCTTACTACAAATAAAGCATGGCAAATAAATGTCACAGTGTCAACCACACTTTTAACTGGAGAAGTGCATTTCACGCCCATCACTTTTTACAGCCAGAGTTCTTAACACCCATAAATCAGTTCAAGTGAAAAGGTTGACTGCTGGAAACAAAAACAGTCTTATTGTGAAGCGTTCTGAGGGAGGCACTCTGGCACACAAGTCTTCTAATCTTGGACAGATAAGTTAGTGCATCATTTAAATTCACGACTTGTAAAGCACTGAGTGCACATCCTCTTTGCCACTACCAATGTCCCACAGGAAATTCATCGGCTTTCTGTGACTGTCAAGGGAAAAATGGCACCTTGCTCAGCACAAACTTGTGCGTCCTGCACCAGGCAAAGATCAAGGAAGGGCAGGGAAGGATATGCAATGTGCTGATGCTTGCAGCACTCTGCTACAGTCGCTACACAACAGGAAGTGACAAACTATTGTCTACCGAGCTGAAACAACACGTCCACAGCCGTCTCCACGGTGACCGTGTGACCAGCAGTGACATGTGATCAACTGTGCAGTGGCAGAGGAAAGTGTGCTAAGGGAAGTGGAAAGGGAAAAGCTGGAATGCACACGTGTATGCATTCAAGTATCCCCCTACTAATCCCCCACTTTCCCTTAACGTCTTTCAACAGAGCTTCCTTGACTTAGATTAAAGTTGCTAGAAGACCAATGAGAACTTGCCAAACTACATCCACATGAAGCAGTCATGAGATGTCAGCAGGTTAGCAGGTGAGAGTTTACACATCAAAGGCACTCTAGTGCTTTAAGGTGACACATTAAATGCCATACTACTGCTGTAAATCATGAAATATTCACTACCTGTTCTACAGCCACATGACCTGCTCCTGACTGAAAGGCCACTGATCAATGTTCAGTTGCCTACAATAGCCTTCAGTAAGGTATTATACAGCACACAGCATCAACTCATGTACAAAATGTCAAGGGAAAAGACCCATATCGTACTTTTTTCCCCTTCCAGCCACATTTGACTAAACTGCTGTAGACTAAATAGGTGGATATATGAAAATTTGTTGGCTTGTATGACATCACAGAAGAGATGATGTAAAATCTGGCTTATTTTGCAGCTTAATTTCCATAATTGAACTGGGAGTGAACCACGCATTTTGAAAATGTAACAGCATTGACATGCTACATGGAACAATAAAAAAAAACAAAATTAATTTTTCCATTAAAATGGGCCATTAAAAGGCCTAACCCCCTCTAGGGATGCGAATTCCAACTAATTTCAGATATTCAACCATCAATTCATGAAATGCTTTCCAACAAAATCACAGGGAAGGAAAAACAATTGCTTATATAAAAAAATGGATAGAAAAAAAAACAAGGATTGTAGGTTCGCCTTTTTACAAAACAGGAGTTTCTCAAAAATACAGCAGCATGCAGAAAAATATACTTGTGACATGTTTGTTATTTGAGAACTGATGAGAGATCTTGAGCTAGTAGGTTAAATGACATGGCTAAACTAGTGCTAGACTAGCTCTTTTTTGAAGTCATGCTGGCTCTAGTCCAACTCCCACTGGAATGCATAAAGAGGGACATATCTGTTCATATCTGTTCTTCCAGGTTGAGTCTTTTATATACATATACACACACACACACACACACACACACACCTTACAGCTTGCATTAACCCCTGAAGGCATACTGAACTGATGATGATAATAATAATAAAACATATTTCCAGGAATTCCAAGAATTCAGATAAACTGTCTAAACGATCTAAATTATGTCTGAAAGAAGCAAAGATGTGACACAATCATTCTGTCTATAAATCCAGATGACATATATACAAATGCAAGCACTGCAAGTCAGAAAATCAGGAGCACAGAAAGTGCCTATAAAGCAGACATTCTCACAAATGGCTCAGGGTCTGCATGGGTAAATAAATGTCATCCCTTAACAGGAGAGTGCAATGCTGTGTTGAACAAACGCATGAACATTAAGCAACATCAGGATAATAAGTACTAAGTAAAGCATGCTAATAAAACCTGGGGCTCTCATTAAAACCATTCATGCTGCATTGTCATAAATCCCCACTTAAACTCAACATTTTCCTAAATCCAGAGGTTCATGCTAAAGACTATAATTCATTCATCAAGACTATAATACATTCATCAAGACCAGCAGTGATGGGATTAATCCTACTGCTACATTAAAACAGACAGGCCAACACCCAGTCATTCATGATAAAGAGAGAATGTTCCAAGCCAGCACTATATAAATATCATGTTCAACAGCAGTGAACAGCCTCTGACTGATTATGATAGAAAATGACCTTCAGATAACAAGGACACAGGCCCAATGCTTCGCAATTAGTTCAGCATTGTTTTTTAAATGACAGGCAACCAGGAGTTACACTCAATCAGGATGAGTTGAGACTGTGGACCCAAAAAAAAAAAAAAAAAAACAATATTCCTACTTTGGCTTTTGCAATTATTTAATTGCAAAGGTCTGGGAGAAATGCATCTATTGATGATGCACAATGTATCAAGTATTTCTGGAAAAAGCACCAGATCATTCAAGATTTCAGTTGAGCACACGGTCATGCTCTGACCAAAACCAGAAAATGCTTAATGACAAATGTAGTTTTCAAATATATTGTCTTGCTAGTGCCACAATTACTGCTTGGGACAACAAATATAAATATATATAAGAAACACTTAAGCAGAAATGGCTTTAATCTATTCAAATACTCAAATAAATGCACTAGTATAAAACGTCTTGGCTGTGTGTGCCATTACTAACTGATCGTTTGACAGCAGTGACGTCATTGCACAAATGAGAACTGAAAGGTTAGACACTGCTTATGTGAATCCACTCACTAAAGTTTTAATAAAAGAAATGAGAGGAAAGCTGAACACATTGAGTACTGACATGCATAATATTCACTACTACAAACACAATAATTAATCTATCATAAAGGGTTACGCAGGTGGAGATGGCTTCACTAGGGCCATAAGTCAAGAGGTGTGTCTTGGAGCACCTGCTACTTGTAAGACCCAGCCAGGCAGGTAACATCGACTATCGGCTAAGAACGTGCTTTGAAGGCCTGTAACCGCAATTTAATAAATCTGTGCGTACATATTGTGCGTTCCTATGTGTCACATACGTCAGAAGACGAAATTTGACGAGTTTTGTATACAAACAAAAGCCGGAGAGCCACATAATATGCAAGCTCTTGTAGTAAACCAACGTTAGCAAAGGCCCTATGAGCTGTATGTACTGTAACCGAAAAAATATAGTTTCTTAAGCAGTAAATTAACTAATGTTATCCAGGTCAGTTGAATATAGAAAGCAGGGTCGACAGGCTAGGTTGTGTGCATCGTCATCTCGTTATGAAATTTTGTTTTTGACAGCTTTTGTAGGCCAAGTTGTGATATCAATAGCTATGCCGCTGACACTAAGCTGCTAAGCAAAGTAGTCGACCATTAAATCAACGAGCCTGGCCAGCGTAATGATTAATAACAGCTAGAGACCGAAGGGACCTCTGTAATTCTACCACGAACTGAACAGCTACGATGAGTTAAACTTCCATTTAAAAAAGGCAAAAATGTAGCTATCCTGCTAACTAAATTAGCTATTTTTTTCAAAATTACCTAACGTTTGTATTATTAGAAACAGCTAACGCTACCTGGCAGTCCACTATTCAGTCAACGTTAGCTAGGTTAGCTCTTTCACGTTAGCTTGCCCACCGCTGATGGGAGGTCATTTTCTATTGGGAGTGAGCTAGGTTAGGTTAGCTGGTAGACACAGAGCTAGATTGTTAGTCGTACTAATTTAGACCGAGTAAAACAAAAATAATATACCAAAACTCAGCTTAATTTCGAGAGACATTTAAGCCGTACCTGCAGGTGCTCCTGAAATCTGATAGGTAGGATCTGAGCCATGATCGTTCCTCTTTCCCTCTCCTCCGTATTCCTGCTTTCACCGTTAGCTCGCTAACCGATACAGCTTCCTCTCTCAGATCCAAGCCGGGCTCCCCGAGGATGGCTTGCCGTGGGTCCCACCGAACAGACTGGAGCTTTATCGTCTGTGAACGTGCCGGAGGAAGTGCTAGCTACTCTTCTCGTCCGACGAGAGTTAAACAGGCGCTTCTGCTCCAGGTCGCCGAGCGGTGGCCGCTGGTCTGTAACTCTCGGAAGCTGCAATGGCGGCGGAATCTGCCCGGGGTGGAAGCACTCCGGAAACAGGTCCGGACTTTATCGACGCGGAGGGATACAAAGACTGATTTTATGTTTGTACATTCAAACGTGCCGCTCCGCATCCGATTTTAACCAAGGCGGATGAAAACGTGATTTTTTTATTTTACAAAGCGAGCCTTTCTCAAATAAAGCAGCAGCGTAGCCGCTACAGACCGACCGAATCTTTTCGGCACTATTTCTTTACGATTCGCCCTTTGATTTTTGCCACATCATTCGTCCTCGTGAACTGACGTCACTTCCGATGTGTTGCACCTACAGCGAGACAACTTTTAAGAGCCCCTACCGCGATTAAAGTATAGAAAAAAATGACTGATGAATAAAATTCTGAGTTCAGTTACAGTTCTTTCAACCTAGTTTCGTTTGTATAAGTTAATGCTTTTGGATTTTCTCTGCGTAGGTTTCAGGTTTCTAAGTTGTTTTCATACTGCACGCGTTTTCTCTGAGAGAAACAGCAAATGTGCAGTTTATCGACCTCTGATAGTGCAGTTAGTATAGGAGTAAAGACACGTTTACATTTCAAATTTCTGAATAAATAAAGATATTCGAAGCAGTTTGATGTGAAATGCCTTTACAGACACGGCTTCAAATGTACAGTCAGGTCCATAAATATTTGGGCATCCACAAAGTTGTTTTTTCAGTCGTCTACCGCCGCATATTGAAGTTGAAATTTAAAAATGCCATTGAGCTTAAAGCACAGACTTTGAGCTTTGATTTAATCTACATCCAAATCAGCTGAACAATCACAACTATGTATTAGGGGTTAAAAGTAATTGGACAAACTAATAATAATCATAAATTAAATTGTCATTTTTAATACTTTGCAGTAAATCCTTTGCATTAAATGATTTCCTGAAATCTGGAACTCATAGACCTCACCAGGCACTCGGTAAAAGGGAACCAGTTCCTCCGGCAGCCGTACATGCCGGTGCCATGGCACTACCTCCTCCATGCTTGACAGGTATGGTTGTATGCTTTGGATCACTAGCAGTCCCTTCCCTTCTCACCATTTTGGTACAAGTTAATCTTTGTCTCACCTGTCCATAAGATGTTGTTACAAAACTATACATTTAGATGTATTTTTGTAAATTCTCAGTTGGTATTCCTGCTTTTCTTTAAGGTTACCAATGATTTATGGAGCTCACCACTGTGTTCTTTCTTTTTAAATCCCCTGTTGAGTCATTTTGAGAATGTTCTTTTAACTGTTATCTATAGATTTTGTGGTGTTTTTACAATGAACTGGTTGAGGAAGAATGGTCTTTTCTGTTAAAAGATTTCTGAATTGACTTTTTCTGCTGTTTTCTTTTGCTTGATTTCAGTTGCGTGGGACTAAATTTGGCATAGGTGATGTCAAATCTGCCAAAGTACCAATCAGAGTTAGAAATATGTGTAGACAAAACTCAGAGTAAGTAGGTTATGTGAGGTTTTGTTAATGATGCTTGTTTATAGGTTTTTTTTTACACCATTGTTTGCAGCATAGCTAGACACTGCGCCCTACTTGCGTTAGCCACCTGTTGCAGGATCCAACTATAAGCTATTAACTTCATTTACAAGAGCACTATCACTAGTAGTCCACCTTGACTTAGGAATAAAATGAGCGAGAGCATTTGAGTAGAGCGAAGAATTTTATTCGTGGAGGAGGCTTAAACATGTAGGCCTGAGCCACACTGACCACGCTCACCACTGCCACTAGAGCCAGTTTTTTTTTTACGTCCCTGCGAGACGCCACTGTCAATCATTTTGCATTCTGAGTCGTCCACACAGGCAGCGGCTTAAAATTTTTAGAGTACTTTTCTACTATTACATTGTATTAAATATTTATGCATATATTTATGCATATTTCTTTAATATAACATTAGTAAATCTTTTTCTGTGGCATATCTTTTCTATTAACACAAAAAAGCCTGTAAAAAATTTGCTTTAGGAATGCCAGAAAGAGTTGTTTGGCCACACCAGATATTTTTGCAATCTTTTCCAATTTTTTTTTTTTAGCCTAGTGATGGCTTGCTTCACTGGTAGTTACTTCAAAATGGGAGTTAACTGACAGATTTCAAATGCAAATCCTACACCTCAAATCAACTCTATATCTATTATCTGCTTACCCGTAAGTGAAATAGTGAGAGGAATAATTCCTCGTCATGGAACAACTAAGCAGCCAGTTGTGCAATTACTTTTCAAACCCCTAAAAATGGACGAGGGGCTACAAATTAAAATGGCTGTAATTTGGGTGTAACTAAAATCCAATTCAAGGTGCAAGCACTTTAATCTCATAATCTCATCCCAGACAGCATAGTCTGCCCAACATTTGGCATCCAAATATTTATGGATCTGGTTGCATTTCCAGTCGTGGTGGTGAGAGCCAGGTGTTGTCTTGTCTATAACACAAAGCCCTTTTGTTATTAAAAAAATCAATATAACACTGCCATCCTCTTCCAGGATGAAACAAACAGCACATGTTGCTTTCCCTTGCTTGCTATTATGAACATTACTGTTAGATCAACTGCCTTCTCAGCTCCATCTGTGTCCTCTCTACACTGCATTAACAGATTTCTAACCATGGCGCCCTGTCCCGCATCTAAATATTTTTTCTGTAAACAGAATTTGGTGCCAGTATATAATGCTTCCAAATATGTCAACCATCTGTGATAATAAGTACTACTGCGGCTGTACTTTCATCTATTATAGTACTGTAAAAGAGGCATTAATGTAAAACTGTATTGCTTTCTATGTTACAATAATGCATTACTGTCCATATGTTGTCTGAGGATATTATGTGTAGATAATATGGTTCTGCAGCTGGAGAATCACTATCTCAGTAGTCAGCAATGCTCCATCCTGTGTTATTCCAGGTAATGTTTGCAGGCCATCTACTGGAACATTAGCCATTTTATGCACACTCAGCTGTTACGCACATAACGGATACTACAGTATGTGAACCACTATTGCAAAATGATGTGGCAATCGGTAGTGACTTACTGTTTCCTTGCACAGTAAAGGCTGGATCTGCTGCATAAAACATAATAGCACAAGATGTGCAACATACTAAGTTCTAACATTTAATCTGTACATGTGACTAGCAGCCCATTAAATTGCAGGAAGATGGAAGGAAAATAAATTTTCATTCATAAATCAACACTTTTAATAGCAAATAAGGGTCTGGGCGGGTGTCACAATGAAATACAATCACTTCCCCTTCAACTTGGTCAGACTAAGAGAATTCTGCTGAGCTCAGGAGTAACTAGGGTGCAACAGCATTACAAAACAAGAGCAAATACCAAAGAACACTGACAGCTCAGATCAAGTAATGACTATTGAAGAGATATTCTAGTGGTTCTAAGAATCACCAGATAGAGTTTGCTCATCTATGCTAATTTTTACTTATGCTAGAACCAACAACAAAAAAAAAAAAAAAGTTGCTGAAAGGTGTCTGCCAACAATGTTGGGTCGGTAAATCATTAATCACACACCTTGTGAGCCAGAACAGTCACGTCAGCAGTGAGACTGTAATTTTAGACATTTAACCATTGCTAGATTGTCTGGAAGAACAGAAACTGTTTCCAGTAAATTCATCAGATCTGCACGTCAAGCAATTAAAAAAATGCAGGGATTTTTCCACTGCTTGCAGAGGAAAAAAAAAAAAAAAAAAAAAAAAGCAGACTCCAATCTCTTTCCCCACATGAGTCAAGTTCAGTTTTTCTTTTATCTGTAGGATATCTTGCACAGCTGATTCAGCTCAAGAAGGACTTGGGATACTACTCAAATGCAAGGAAAGCATGTTTTCGGACCAAAATACTCATGCTTAAGAAACTAATGATGGAAAATGTTTATATTTGCTGCCACCTAGTGGTTCACTTTTTCTTTTAACATTTTTCAAACTCAAAAAGACTGAAATAAGCACCCATATTTGATTAGAAATTGTGTTTTAATGTAATCCATAATTTAAGTGGTCTGAGCAATACATAATACTTAATTGTGAATAAATAAAACATTTGGTCATTGAAACAGAACTCACGAACACTAGGCTAAAGTATCAGCGAATTATAATGATCCCATTTAACATAAATACAGTACATGACTCCTATAAAAATTTCAAATACTCCAAATATTCCTAAACAAATACATACAAAGATTACGTTATAAACACGATTACAAATCCTCTAAAGTGCAAAGAGTTATTGTTATGTTTCCTTAAAAAATACACGAGTCACAGATTCAAAAAAAGTGACAGTCGAACTACAAAAATACTTAAAAAATTTGGTCAGTCATCTTAGTGGTATTTTCAGAAACCTTCTCCCTCTCACAGCCATGAACTAACAGTGCTACAGTAGTTACTAAAGTTGGGGCACCAAATTAGGAGCATTGGCCCAGTATCCATGTTTGTTTCTGTAACTATTCGGTACCCAGCCGTTTGGTTTGAAGGAGTGGTTGTGTCTCCCATGGGGGCGGAACAGGTAGGCCGGTCGTGGAGGTCCATGTCCTTTCCCTGGACCAAGCTTCTTCTTGGAGGCAGGGTGCCACAAGGGAGCACCAGGAAAGATGAGCTTTGCAGAGGAGGGACAAAGAAGAATTTATTTAAATTTTAAATCACATTTCTTAAGCTGTGGGCCAAGATGCATCATGCACCTCAATCACAGTAATCAATGATTAATTGTTTTGCAGTTGTAGAGTCACTATAGTGAATTACCTGGAATGGAGGCTGATTATGAGGGAAACATTTGGTGAATCTGGGCTCCCTGCAGCCACTGTCCTCATCTGAAGAAGATCCTGAATGATAATCTGATGTCACTCTCTCTACAGCACTCGTCACCTTCTTTGTCACATCCTCCTTATCATCATCGTCATCGTCACTTGAAAAACTGGCCACCGTGAAGGCAAGGTTCTTCTCACCATATCTGGGTAATGTAAAAAAATTATGAACAGCAACTAATGAAAACTGTATAGACTGCACCACTATATAGACCACACTTGGTCAGTCTTTACTGACAATATCCAAGACATGCTCAGTGCGCATTGTGAGCTAATGATAAAATGTTATATTGCCCAACTATGTTACGTTAAATAAAAAAACACTAATAATAAATATGATAAAAGATTATTATAGATTGGTATATAAAATAATTGTTTTTATATAGAGAATACAATTTGAAAGGATTTTAATGTAGGCTGTAATTAAAATTCAATTATCAGCAATGTTGTCTTAGCTGTAAGTGAAAAAATTTAATCTTTTAACTCAGTACTGGTGCACTACCTATAGATGAGTTACACCAAACTGAATCAACCAAATACCCACATAATGTTGAATAAAAGACTATAGTCTACTTGGCCAAAAAGAAAAAACAAAACAAAACAACAAAAACGAAAAGGACTGGAATTTTCACTTATTGAAAATGACTGCATTTTAAAAATCAGTCACAAAATGTGTGTCAGAAAATAGAAGTTCCCCAAATCATTCAGCCCTACAGATGACTCACCTGCAGCACACCTCTCCTGGGTCTACCCACAATGTGAGCTCTTTGGGAAGGCCAAGATCCTTATACTGCACCCCACTCTCAGCACAGGCCCGAAGTAGTTCAGGATCCTCTTTATGGAACCTGTTCACTCTGATACACCTGCAGAATATCATGGTCAACTCAAAATGAGTGAAAAAGTTCAACGGTGGTTGCCGCTATTCATAATTAAACACTGAAAGTTTCAAACAGGGGCTTCTTAATATCAGTCCCCAAAAAGCAACACAATGAAGTTCACAGATATCTAGCTCAGCTTACGAGGGACTTCACAATCAACTTAAACAATGAAGCAAAGGTTTCAAGAGTACAGAAAATATGGGATTTTGCAGGGCAGCAGGAGTTGACTCTAGCTCCCTAGAGTCAAGAACCCTTATAAATGTTACAATTACATCCACCTCAGGCACTGTACCTGAAGGCCTGGCCTTTGCTAGGGTTGTCAGGATACCAGTGACCTCTGAACTTCTCCTGAAGAGCCACAGTCAGCCTCTCCACAAACAGATCCACTTTCTCTGCATCCAACTTCTCAGCCTTCTTGATCAACCGCTTTAAGAAAAACACCACAGCTGCAATTTCTTTCTTCATTGTTAGCTGTTGAGCTGAAAATCAGGTCTGAACTCTACAAAAGGCATAATGAGAACAGATAAGCAATGAGATCATGGCAGCATAATAACGCTAACTATATTCCCTATGAATTTTAAACAATACGTCTACATACTAAAAAAACATGGAATATAGCTTTTAACGAATATAAGATTAATAGCGATAAGAAAAACGAGCATACTTTTGATTTCCCTCATAAAATACAAGCAAACCAATTACTTACACAGCGTGTTACCGTAAGGTTGAAGTGCTTATTCTCTCAAACCACAGCCCTCCTCAGACAAAGCCTACAGCCAAGCTGTTTACATCAGGTTCAGCGCGACGTATGACATTTCCAATAGCCTTCCACTGAAATATAGCGCTACCGTTACATGAATGACTCACTCTGGTTCAACTTACATACTGTAATACGCGACGGTAACTCAGGGGCACCTAGTTAGCTACTTAGCAACTTGTGGCAAACCCCACAAAGCCCCAGCGTTCGCTCAGCTATTAAATTCAACCGACGAGTCAATCGGCGGGAGCGTTCAGATAATGGCGCGCTTGACATCATCAGCGCTGTACAAAATTCAAGAGAGAAGCCAACGGTGTCCACAACAAAAAAAAATAAAAAGGGGGTTCTGCCCCAAGCTACATCGACAATAACGTCTTAAAACACAGAAAGTAACGTGGTATATATTGAAGTTACGTGACTGGAGAAACATATTTATGATTAGGCAGTTAAGCTTTAATCTAACAGTGGACCTCGACCTGTATGCTACTTTTGACTGTTGCTAATAAATAGTTAGTCAACAACAAGCAGATAATTTCTGAACTATTACAACTGAAATAATTAACGATGCTTATCTTTTTAACCTAAGCACACAACCAGCTGTTTAGAATTTCAAAGACAAACGGCGTAGCAAGCTACACCATGAAGCGAAGCTAACTACTGACCTAGCTATCTAGCTAACGTTTCGCGCTCAGCCAACAATGTCGCTACCGACGTGGCCTGCCGCATTGTTGTTGCAGTTTGTTGACCAACGTTTCAACACTTACTATGTTTTATGTGCAAGGCACTCAACACAATCCAAAAACCTTTCCCTTTCGAAATATCCAAAAATATATATACTCACCGTCTTTTCCGTTCATCAACATGTGGGTTAACTCCTGCCTTACCAAGACAGTTCTAAAGCCTGCTATGGGCAATTCCTGAATTACGTCACTTTCCTTCTACAAGCAACGTTAACTTAGGGGAGGTGGAGGAGGTGGGACAACGATGCTCGATTCAACAACACAGAGCTTATAAGAGTTTGATGATGCCATAAGGCTTAAACACCTGCTGGGAAAATTCCATTCGTACCAAGCCAGAATGGTCTCCCTCAAACCTAACTTTAGACTGTTCATCATAGATTTAAAATTGTTATGTGACATTTCTTGTTAAAAAAAACTTGTGCGTGCTGTTATTTGACACATTTCTTCCTTTTTCCTTCTCTTTCTGGTGTCCCCAAGTGTTTTGAAATTCTGTAATTTATCACTGAAATTTGGCATTCTGTAATTTATCACTGAAAATTTTGAAAACAAAATTTCAAAAAAGGAAGAAAATAGCTTGTAAGAGTTTTCTGTTGGCCCAGGATGTCTTTTAACTTGCGTGACACTGGAAGTACATGACCACATGTTTTTTGTTGGAAGAGTCAAGCTTGTAAGCCTAACCCACTGGTCCTCAGTACATCTAGTTTTAACATGTAACTTCACAGATTGCATTTTAACGACAAACACAAATCAGACAACACGTATGAGTGAACAAGCATCAGTGAATCTGCATCATTTTCGCCTTGTTTCTCCCCTTGTGCATCACCTGATGCTCCTAGTCAGGTGGTGACTCACTGTCAGGGAAGGGTGAATCCCAAGTCTTTTCAAATGGTCAGATATGGTGCAACCTGAGTGCCAGCCAGGGGCACAGAAAGGGGTGCAGTGGGTTTGGAGGGAGATTAGGACAGGTCCAAGGGCCCTAAAGACACAGGGGCCCACAAAGATTTATTTTGGTCACACACACACACACACACACACACACACACACACACACAGATTTTCGAAGCCGCTTCTCCCTCAGGGTCGCGGGGGCGTGCTGGACCATGGACTCAGATTTGGAGGTGCTGATCCGCATACCAACCGCTTCACACTCAGCTGCAAACCGCTCCAGTGAGCGCTGGAGGCAACCATGTGATTCAGCCAAAAGAACAACATCGTCTGCAAACAGCAGAGACACCACCCTCCGGCCTCCACACATCTCTTGACCTTCGCTATGCCTTGACACCCTGTCCATGAATATCACGAACAGGAGTAGAGACAGGGCACAACACTGGAGCCCAACGCTAATACTGAAAGGGTCCGACTTAATGCTGAGTATACGAACACAGCTCTCACTCTGGGAGTACAGAGATTGAATGGCCCGGAGTAGTAGCCCCGGTACCCCATACTCCCGGAAGACCTCCCACAAGATATCTCGGGGAAGCTGGTCGTAAGCCTTCTCCAAATCCACAAAACACATGTAGACTTGGTTGGCAAACTTCTGTGCCCCCTCAACAATCCGCGAGAGGGTGAAAAGCTGGTCCATTGTTCCACAGCCGGGTCAGAATCCACATTGTTTCTCTTCAATCTGAGGTTCAAATATCGGTTGGAGTCTCCTTTCCAGCACATTGGCATAGACTTTCCCAGGGAGGCTGAGCAGTGTGATACCCTGATAGTTGGCACACAACCTCCAGTCCCCTTTTTTAAAAATGGGGACCACCACCCCGGTCTGCCAGTCCAAGGTTACTGTTCCTGAGGTCCATGCAATATAGCAGAGGTGCGTCAGCCATGACAGCCCCACAATATCCAGAGCCTTAAGCATCTCCAGATGAATCTCATCCACCCCCGGTGCCTTGCCACTGAGGAACTCATCAACTACCTCAGTGACCTCCACCAGGGAAATGGAGCTTGACACACCAGAGGCCTCCGGCCCCAATCCCGGGCAGGGTACACGTTGTTCTGTGATCGTTTTTCATGGTGGGTTTTTTGGATCGTGTTAGTCTGGGTCTTCACTCCAGACCTGCTCATCCTGGAAGACCCTACCAGGAGCATATTGCTCCCGACGACTTAGTTCTGAAGATCCCTAGACCACACAAGCCCTTCCACCACGACAAGGCCCTGATCCAGTAAAGGAGGCATGGAGTTAGGAAGGTTTTAATAAAATAAAAATAGGATTATGATCATTTTGGCATGTTCCAATGTTGTGACAGATTCCCATTCTGGAAGGACATCCTGTGCTACCTGTTGCCTGATCCATTCTAGGATTTGTTTTGCGGTTACTCATTTTGCGTTTTTGACCCAAACAGAACTCATGTGCAATTCACTGTTTTTACGTTTTTTTTACTGGCAGCTACATCACCTAATGTGTGGGTGAACCGCACAGATCATCTGGATGGCCGCTGTGCTTTCTGAATAATTTCAGCATCGTGGTCCATCTCAGCATTTCTTGCTTTATTTTCTTAAATGAGAATTCTATTGATTTTTTTGAAGATTTCTGCACAATTACATCATTAGTGTCTAGACATTCAGTCATTCAGGGTGCTTTGATGCTCCATTCTAAAGAAACTTACTGAGTCCGAATTCTTTACACAGCAGTAGTGAAAGGAACCTGATGACGTGTTTAATGCCTCAAAAAAGACATCACAAGTGATTATGTGAAATGTTTACAAATACGCCCCGGTGACCCAGAAGGAGAAGCGGCTTGGAAGACATATGTGGGTTACAAATACGCTGCCTGATGCATGATACAGTGTTTTCCTCTGGTTTTATGAACAGACATGAAATATATTCTTAAAAATTCATTCATGTTGGAATAGGTACATGCAGGGCAAAATAGAATTATACTGAAATTTGGAAAAAAAAAGAGTAATTCTTGTGTAATTGTTACTAGTTGTTGTGACTAGTATTGTGCCTAGTTGTGCCTAGGTCTTGAGCCATTATATTTACTAATTGTATTTATTAAACATAATGAATGTTTGTCTGCTTTCAGTCTCGAAAACAGCAGCTTACATACATACAGATATTCTACATACAGATATTCTATGCAGACTACTAGTCTATTCAGCCAGTAGGCATCAGCGTCTTTCCTCTTTGTCTTTAGCATATCTGCATTCTGAGGAGTACTGAGAGGAATTTTGCTAGTGGTTAGCCTGCCAGTGACAGCTTGGTCCCTCTATTATACATGGTTCTACAGTATCAACAATAGTGTGGCCTCCCCTCATTGAGTGAGCTCAGCAGAGCTATCTGTTACCACCTCAACTTTATTCACATTACTGCAAGGTAAGTCCCTTAGGGAGGCCATAGTTCTGCAGCGAGAAGTAATCTTTTATCATACGCCAGCTGAAAAGCCTATAATATACCATCAAACTCAGTGGGAGGTCACCAACAGGGCTTCCACTTCACATGGACCCCCATCACACCCACAAATTCAAAATCCAGACACAAAATAACACAAACACATCTTGAACCAAAAAACAATGATAATAACACTTAAAAATATAATAAGTGCCTTTTTGAAGAGGGTGCATGCCTTCCACAAGCCTCCTCGCATGGCCCTTTGCCTGGCTCCCGAGCTTCTCACAGCCACACATGGCCAGTAGCAGGATGCTACAAAGCCTCCTCTTTGAAGGTCGGTAATCCCAATGACTAAAGCTTAAGCCAAGTCCCTGGGCGCATACAGTCTCAGCCAACACAAGTGCTGTGCAACTAGGGGCAACTGCAGCAACAATAGCACTTCACTCAACCATCCCCTTTCTCTGCTGCCCACCACACCATCGACACTGCTGTGAATAGCACCCATGCACACTGGGGCCTCATGTACACTGGGGCCTTTGCCACTGGTGAATGACCTGAGTTGGGCGATGGTCACCTTTCAGCAGTTTGATGTGCCCGTCTCGGTGTGTGTGAGCACATCTGGTTGCACTAGGGAAATCAATGAGTCTGTGACAGTGAACGGGATGAGCCATCTGTTGTCCATGTTGCATTCAATCCAAAGCCTGTGTCCGCTGAAACTCCAGGGCTGCATCTGTCTACCCCCCCAGTCCAGGCTGTGCCACACAGCCCAGTGTTCTCTCTCTCTGCAACAGCGACTCGCCAACCACTCTTTGCTCAATGAGATGCTGAAGCCATCGTTGGTTTTGTTTTCACTTTTGCCCGCCTTGTTCTTGCCTGTGCCACCATTGTGCCTCGTCATGCATCCTCCAGCACTGAGTCTTCTCACGCTGACCTCATCATCGAGCCTTCATGCGCCAGTCCCATCATACTGTGTTGTTTTCTCAGTGGAGCCTTGCAGCACTGTCACTTCAATTGGGGCCTTTCGCAAAGGCTCTGCCTCTCCCACCTTTCGCCTTGAAGTTCTTTGTAGCGCAGTTACACTCTAGATCACTAGTGGGTGCTATCTCACTTTTTAACAATTTTAAACAACAAAATATGTCTCTTTTTCAGAGGGTGCACATCTCCCATAAGTCACCACACATGGCCCTTCGTGTAGCCACACCTCAGAGTTTCTCACTGCAAGAAGAACAAGAATTTTATTCATTTAAATGAACAGAAATGAGTGAGACAATATAGCGTTAGGGTCATGCACTGTGCTTAACACTGGCATTAATGATTATGTAAAAGGATGAAAGATAAATATAAATAGTCACTGAGAATGAGCTGATATAAACTCTTGACCTGTCCTAAATTCACAGTTATGTTTATAATTAGCATTTTACTTTTTTACTTTTACAACACTTTATAGTTTGTAAAATGTTGCATAAGAAAGGATCAGTTACAGTAAACAAGCAGTTCACAGCACAACTGCAAACCAAATGAGCCATGACTGGAATTTTATGAATTTTGGTTTGAAGACATCCACGATGCTGTAGCTATTACCTTTTACTGTTTGTGCTCAAGAACATGAAATGTATCTACTATGACTAGAACAGCCCAAAACATGTAAAATATCTACCCAATAGATGTGTGCTTGGATTTAATTATTTGATATACTGTAATATTAAATGTGCATATTAACTTTTTGTGGACACTTGGAAATGCTGTTCCTGCAATTTAGTTAAACAAGTTGCAGTTTCACCAAAGTTAGACAGGGGTTAAAGTAGTTGAGGCTCTGGTCTCCCAATGTAACCATCTACCCTGCACAATATATAATCTTTTTGTGAGCCCTCTCCATGGATCACCACCTTATTGTAGTGGAGGGGTTTGTGTGCTTGAATGATCCTAGGAACTATGTTGTCTGGAGCAAAAGCTCCTGGTAGGGTCTCCCATGGCAAACTGGTCCTAGGTGACAGGCCAGACAAAGTGTGATCCATAATCACCCCTATGAAAACAAGAAAGCAGGACTTGTGTACCCTGCCCGGATCAGGGTTACCGGGGCCCCACCCTGGAGCCAGGCTTGGGGGAGGGGCTCGCCAGCGAGCATCTGGTGGCCAGGCATTCACTCATGGTGCCCAGCTAGGCCCAGCCCGAAGGAGCTACATGAGTCCCCCCTCCCATCGACCCACCACCGATGGGAGGGGCAGTAGTAGGGGTTCAGTGCATTGTGGATTGGGCAGTGTCTGAAGGTGTGGGCCTTGGCGTTCTGATCCTCGGTTGCTGAAACTGGCTTTTGGAACTTGGAACTTTACCTCACTGGCGGGGAAGGAGCCTGAGTTGGTGCGCGAGGTTGAGGGATACTGGCTAGATATAGTCAGGCTCACCTGAACACACAGCTTGGGCTCTGGGTCCAATCTCCTTGAGTTGCCCATGGTGAGAGGCGGCAAGCAGGTGTGGGCTTTCTCATAGCCCCTCGACTCGGCGCCTGTATGTTGGGGTTTTTCCCCGGTGGACGAGAGGGTAGCTTCGGGTTGGGGAATGGGTCCTGACTGTTGTCTGTGCTTATGCACCGAACAGCAGTTCAGAGTACCCAGCCTTCCTAGAGTCCTTGGGAGGGGTGCTTGAAAGTGCTCCTCCTGGAGACATGATTGTCCTACTTCAACGCTCAAGTGGGCAACGACACTGAGGCCTGGAGGGGTGTGATTGGGAGGAATGGCCTCTCTGATCTGAACCCAAGTAGTGTTCAGTTTTTGGACTTCTGTGCAAACCACAGTTTGTCCATAACGAACACCATGTTTGAACACAAGGATGTCCATAAGTGCACATGGCACCAGGACACCCTAGGCCGCAGTTCAATGATTGACTTTGTAGTCGTGTCATCAGACTTGCGGCCATGTGTTTTGGGCACTCGGGTAAAGAGAGGAGCTGAGCTGTCAACTGATCACCACCTGGTGGTGAGTTGGATCAGGTGGTGGGGGAAGATGCCAGTCAGACCAGGCAAACCCAAACATATAGTGAGGGTTTGCTGGGAACGTCTGCCAGAAGAACCTATCAGATTGATCTTCAACTCACACCTCTGTCAGAACTTTGACCAGATATTGGGGGAGGTGAGGGACATTGACTCAGAATGGGCCATGTTCCGCTCCTCCATTGTTGAAGTGGCTGACTGTAGCTGTGGTCGCAAGGTCGTTGGTGCCTGTCGGGGCGGTAATCCTCGAACCCGGTGGTGGACACCCCCGGTGAGAGATGCCGACAAGCTGAAGAAGGAGTCCTACCGGGCATGGTTGGCCTGTGGGACACCAGAGGCAGCTGGCAGGTATCGACAGGCCAAGCAATCTGCAGCTTCAGTCGTTGCCAAGGCAAAAACCTGGGTGTGGGAAGAGTTCGGTGAGGCCTTGGAAACTGACTTCAAGTCAGCTCCGAAAAGATTCTGGCAAACCGCCAGGCTACTCAGAAGGGGAAAGCAGTGTGCCACTAGCACTGTATATAGTGGAGATGCTGTGCTGCTGACTTCGACTGAAGACATCATTGGGCGGTGGAACCAACACGTTCTCCAGTGAGGAGGCAGAGTCTGGGGACACGGGAATAGGCTTGTCCATTACTGAGGCCGAAGTCGCTAAGGTAGTTAAGAAGCTCCTTGGTGGCAAGGCTCCAGGGGTGGATGAGATCCGCCCTGAGTTCCTCAAGGCTGACACGCCTTTTCAACATTGCGTGGACAACGGAGGTGGTGCCACTGGATTGGCAGACTCGGGTGGTGGTGCCTCTTTTTAAAAAGGGGGACCGGAGGGTGTGTTCCAATTACAGGGGAATCACACTCCTCAGCCCCCCTGGTAAAGTCTATGCAGGGGTACTGGAGAAGAGAGTTCGGCTTATAGTCGAACATCGGATTCAGGAGGAGCAGTGCGGGTCCAGTGGAACACTGGACCAACTCTTCACCCTCTCCAGGATTCTGGAGGGTTCATGGGAGTTTGCCCAACCAGTCCACATGTGCTTTGTGGATTTGGAGAAGGCATTCGACTGTGTTCCCCAGGGTATTCTGTGGGAGGTGCTTTGGGAGTACGGGGTACATGGCTCTTTGCTACGAGCCATTCAGGCCCTGTACAAACAAAGCAGGAGTTTGGTTCGCAGGCCGGCAGTAAGCCAGACTTGTTCCCAGTGAGAGTTGGACTCCGTTAGGGCTGGCCTTTGTCACCGATTCTATTAATAATTTTTATGGATAGAATTTCTAGGCGCAGTCAGGGGATGGAGGGTGTCCAGTTTGGTGACCTCAGGGTCACATCGCTGTGGTTTGCAGATGATGTGGTCCTATTGGTGACATCAGGCCATGAACTTCAGCTTTCGCTGGATCAGTTTGCAGCCGAGTGTGAAGCGGCCAGGATGAGGATCAGTACCTCCAAATCCGAGGCCATGGTTCTCAGGCAGAAAAGGGTGGAGAGCCCTCTCTGGGTTGGGAATGAGCTCTTGCCTCAAGAGTAGGAGTTCAAGTATCTCGGGGTCTTGTTCACAAGTGATGGTACAAGGGAGCGGGAGATTGACAGGCGGATTGGTGCTGGGTCAGCAGTGATGCAGGCTCTTTACCGTCCTGTTGTGGTAAAGAAAGAGCTGAGCCATAAGGCAAGGCTCTCGATTTACTGGTCGATCTATGTTCCCACCCTCACCTATGGTCATGAGCTTTGAGAAGAACGAGATTGCGAATACAAGCGGCCGAAATGAGTTTCCTCCGCAAGGTGTCTGGACTCTCCCTTAGAGATAGGGTGAGAAGTTCGGTCATCCGGGAGGGACTCGGAGTAGAGCCGCTGCTTCTCCACGTCGAGAGGAGCCAGTTGAGGTGATTCGGGCATCTTGTTAGGATGCCTCCTGGACACCTCCCTTGGGAGGTGTCACAGGCAAGTCCACCCGGGAGGAGACCCCGGGGAAGACCCAGGACACGCTGGCATGACTATATCGCCCAGCTGGCCTGGGAGCGCCTCGGAATCCCCCCAGGGACCTAGTGGAAGTGGCTGGGGAAAGGGAGGTCTGGGCCTCATTGCTTAGGATGCTGCCCCCGCGACCCGAACCCCGGAGAAGCGGAAGATGATGGATGGATGGATGGATGGATGGATGGATGGATGGATGGATGGATGGATGTTTAGCAAGCAGCTGTTCAAGGTATAATGCAAGCAAGCAAGCAAAGTTTATTTATATAGCTCTTTTTACAATAGGTGTTGTGTAACAACAAAATGTTTACAGAGGAATCAGTATTACAAAAAAAAAAAGAAAAGAGAAAATCCGGGAGCAAGTCAGTGGCAACAGTGGCAAGGAAAAGAACAAGAGAAGGAAACCTTGAGAGGAACCAAGTCTCAGAAGGGGAACCCATCCTCCTCTGGTTGACACGAGATAGCATACATTGTTAGTATATAGTACTATAGTACAAAGCAGGAAAAACAGGTGGGGCAGTGGTTAATTAGACTGGTGTATGATTATGCAGTGGCAGCAGCAGCATCTGAGGTGAAGACTGCTTAGCGTTGTACAGTCAGAATTCAATTCAAGTTTATTTGCATAGCACTTTTTTACAATGGTGTTGTCACAAAGCAGCTAAACAGAAATTTGAAAACATACAGTTACAACATATATCCTCCAGTGAGCAAGGCAGAGGCAACAGTGGCAAGGAAAAACTCCCTCAGACTGGAGGAAGAAACCTTGGGGAGAACCAAGACTCACAAGGGGAGACCCATCCTCCTCTGGTCACACAGTATTTACAATTTAATAAGCTAAGTATCAAATAAAAGCTAAGAGGATCTCTGTTTGAAGTCTAGATGGCACTGGTAGAGGCAGTCTCTGACTGAGGCAGTCTCTGACTGTGTCTTTATGAAAAGTGGGAGTGACCTGAAACAGTCTCATCCTATCTCAATGCTGGTACATCTGGATGGCACAGTGATGTAATTGAAGGTGTTGTAGTTGGCACAATTGAACAGGAGAGTGGGTTGGTGATGGCGAGGAGGAGACCCTGATGGTCAGTCTTCCAACAGCAGGATGGGAGCATAGTCATTATCTTAGGAAGAGTAAAGAGCTCAGAAATATGACTGTAGGAAAGATTTAATTAAAAATTCATTTTTTTTCTTCAGAGTGTGGCTGGTGACTCCGGCAGATCTAACTATAACAGCATAAACTAAAAGGAGAGAACCAGAAGGTACCATAGATATGAGAGAACCCTGAGTTTACCCTGAAGTTTATTTAGGTTCCTGCTAGAGCATCCTGACAACAATGGATCACAGTAGTCTAGCGTTGAAGTTATAAAGGCATGTATCAATTTTTCAGCGCCATGTAGAGATAACGCATTTCTTAACTCAAAGAAGCTCAATGGTGGTCAAGCCGATCCAGAAGGCTGGCAAGTAGTGGCACCTGATCAACGCAGAGGAGGCAACAGCATCAGAAGCACAGGATGGGCAGCTAATGCTAATGCTTTTATCATACAGTCTTTGATCATGATTTCAGCTTATCCTCATCATAATTAATATTGTATGCACTCACACTGATACACATCCTATCATGATCTTTCATGTATTATTCACTGTCAGAAACCAAGATGCAATAAAGCTCCATTTTGTGATGCTTCTGCCTGAAGATTTAGTTATTCGGGTTTAAACAGAAGAGTTAACACTTTGGCGCAAAAGTTACAAATAATTGATTATTAAGTACATTGACTGTATTATTCTCTGTAACATTACTACCATCTATCAAATGGGTTCAACTCAACACTGGAAATACAGAGACTGATGTCTGTTTCATACATAAATATGCATACAAATGGATGACACATTAAAGTAAAAATGTGAATGAATGAATGAAGACATACAGTATGATGAATACATATATTTCTAGACAGCTATTGCATAATACAACTAGAAATGTGCCAGGATAGTTGCACAGCAGATACAATGGAAGTCGATACAAGGAACGAGATGATAAAACTACATATGGACGAGTGTGGATAGCTGTTGGGTAAAGAAGTAATAGAGTTTGAGTGGTGGCGAAAATGAGTGGGACTCAATAGGAGGAGCAAGGGATGGAAAAACGACAAATAGAAGAGTGCGGGTCAGTATGGTCGTGGCTTAGAGCTTGGGGCCTACCCTGAATGAGTACATGAATTTTGGTGACTGTCGTGCAACGAAGTGATGTATTTTGTGGGTTGGCAAAAATGAATTGGAGTCTATGGGAGAAACAATGGATGGAATAAAACAACAGATGTGTGCGGGTCAGTATGGTTGTGGCTTAGAGCTTGGGGACCTGCCCTGACTGAGTACATGCATTTTAGTGGCTGTCGGGCAAAAAAGTAATAGAGTTTGCGTGGTGGCGAAAATGAATTGGAGTCTATGGGAGAAACGAGGGGTGGAATAAAACGACAAACGGATGAGTGCGGGTCAGAACAACAGTGAAGAACAGGTCTGCCCTGAAGTACTGTATGCGAAATGGTGTCGTTCGGGCAAGCAGAAGTACTGTAGATTATCATGCAATTTTTCACCCAATTCATTGTCAATGTAAACTCAGTGCTACGTTAAAAGAAGTTCCACCTTAAAATTCAATGCTACCTAAGTGCAGTTCCACCTTAAAAACGGTTCCACCTTAAAAAAATACATTATGTGTGGTGGTAATGCAGAGAGATAGGCTGGGGGCCGGGCGTGAGTTTGTATGTGTTGTGTGAGAGAGGGGGCCATTGTGACATCATGTCTGGCAAGCTGCCAACAGCCTCCCCATTCATTTTCAATGGGACTAAAATTCCCACATTTTTGGCTGCTGTTCAGAATCTGTGCATCCGATCAAAAAGCTCTATACAAGCACGCATCGCACAATCGAGCCGGACAATCTGGAGTTGGAACGGTGTCAGTATCTCGAAAACTGTGGGACTAGTTACGGGACAAAAATCTGGCAGAAAAATAAACAAAAGAAGAAGAAGAAGAATATAAATCGGATAACATGATAGCATATACATATGCTTTGCAATGCGCAACTATAATAAAGCGTGTCAAGAAGAAAGAAGTCACTTTGAAATGGTTTATTATTGCATCATAGACAGCAGGAGCTTTGGTCTATGCGATATGTAATGAAAACCAGTGATGGGAATTTCGGCTCTTTCAGCTCCCAAGTGGCTCTTGGGAATTTTAACTTTGCACAGTCTACACTCTGCCTTTGAAGTGTCTATCACATTAAAATGTGTCCAAACTTAACTTGTCACTCATTTTCTTCTCATTTTGTCACTCTTACTTGTCACTCATTTTCCTCACCTGTCCAGCGTGTAGTCTGTCTGACTGCTTACTCGCCTCCCAAGAGAACTTCATGGGTGACTCTCCCTCCTGTCCCTATGTTATAGTGGTGTTGTAGTGCATAAGCCCCATCAGTGCAAACATGAATGCTCATGCAAAAAACATCAGCCTTGGTATACAGGGATGTGAAATGGTCAGATGAATCATCCTTCACCATTTTCTCCACAAGTGGGCAAGTGAATGTGGGCACTCATCAAGAAGCCTGAATGTTTGGCCCCTACAGTTAGGGATCCCCTTGTCCCCTAAAAGGAAATGTCATGTCAGTTCTTCTTTTAGGTCATACAATAGATAAAGATAACCCAATAAAACAAACAAGCAAGTAAATAGTTTTATATTCAGTTTTTGAACAAAATGACCTAACATTTCATATTTTGACTGGCAAAATATTGTGAACATCTAGAACTATCATTTTGGTATAGGGAATAATTAGGGTCAGGAGCTTCTGGCAATTGGATAATGATCAGACTGACCCTACTCTATGTTCAAAAAAAGTCTTCATCATCAAAGTCATGCCACGTCTCAAAAAAAAGACTCCTGGGGACCTCAGAGAACTCAGAGAGATATTCAGAGAGCTCACAAAAAACAGTTAAGGATCTGCAGGCCTCTTACATTGACTCATATGTCCAAGAATGTTATGTATGGAATGATAGCATTGAGAATGCCTCTTCTGTCCAGTAAGAATTCTGCTGCCTGCTTAAAGTTTCATAACAACCACCTGTATGAGCCCGAAGACTTCTGAAATAATGTAATGAGGATGGATAAGGCAAAAACAGATCTTTATGGCTTAAATGATAACTGTTTTGTTGCCAAAAACAAACATTCCAGCATAAGAACAATATCCCAACAGTGAAACACAGTGGTGGCAGTATCATGGTTTAGAGCTGTTTTGCTGCAAATGGACCAGGACAGCTTGCCATCACTGGACAGGGCTATAAATTCTGGATTGTATCACAAAGTTCTACAGGACAGTGTTAATTTTTCCATCCATGAACTGAACCTCAACAGAAGGTGCGTCCTGCAGAAAGACAGTGACCCTAAAAACCAGTTAGTCCACAAAGAATGGCTGAAGCAGAATAATTTTTGCATTTTGGAATGGCTGGGTTGAAGAAATGTTGTGGCAGGACCTTAGATGTGGCAGGATCCACAGTGTTTCATTTTACCATTTTACTTTCTACATATTTAGCTAGGATGATTTTGTTTTCCTTCTTGGGCAACTCCTCTTCATGTTTCATGCAAATGGCTGTTCATCATAAATGTCAAACTTTCATGATCATGTGCATAGAATTAATCACAGCCTGAGTATCTAATCCTGGATTGACAGTAAAGGCTTGGTGGCCATAGAGAGAAGAGTTACTGCAAATCAGTATTATATAGTTATTGTATGTAATGAGTTGCAGTTTGAATTACTGATAACTTTATGCCACTACACATTCTCAATCCAGGGGTCTGTCTCACAGTGATCCTGCCTTCCGCCTGACTGCTGGGACAGGCTCCAGCACCCCCCCGTGACCCTGAGGGAGAAGTGGCTTAGAAAATGTTTGTGTGTGTGTGTGTGTGTGTGTGTGTGTGTGTGTGTGTGTGTGTGTGTGTGTGTGTGTCTCACAGCGCAGTATTTCATGCTTACCTAGTTCATTTTAAGCTTAGATATGACGCTTATACTGAATCATCACTTAAAGAAGGACACTTATTGGATAAATGTAAATCATCCTGTTTTATTGACAAAGCAATCAAAATGGCCCCTAATCATAACGGATACAATATACAATAAAGTATTGTAACAGTGTAGACCAAAACACTCAGATGTAAGGAGTATAGAAGGAAAGATTGAAAGATAAGTTTGAATGTAAATTAGTTGTTCAAAACCGTTCTCACAGAAGATTAACAACTCCCAACAACAGATTGATAATGCTTGTGGGTAGCACTGACCAAAGAGGCACTCATTATTTTGAGGTTTTAAACAAATAACAGCGCAGGCCAAATATTGGAACCATAGAATAATGTGCTCCGTGACATGTATGTGTAATAGTGCTGCATGTGAATAACAATTTTGAAATGTAAAAGATTGTAAAACTTGCTCTGAGAGGCAAATCTTTGGATGCTGACTAAGGTATGAGGAGGAGAGCGGAGGCAGCCTTGGTGATGGTCTGGATGTACTCTTTATAGTCACTGCCCCCATAGGTCAACAGCAGGTAGTTCACCACACCCACAACACACATGAGGAATAGGAAGGACAGTATGCGCTTTCCGAACAGGAAGCCGGGAGTGCTGTAGCAACACCAAAATAAATAAAGGAACAGCAGTAGAGGTTTTGACATCACTGAGCAACAACAACTCTGATATTAAGACGTTACTGACAGCAATCTTACAAGGTTTGCCAAAAAGTCAATGACACAACATTGTTGATATATGAAGAATGAGAGGAGTATACTCAGAGCTAAATATTACTGTAGTATATTTATATATTATTATGATTATCACCTCTGGCATGTCTGTCCCATGTATCCAACAAAGTATTTCTGTCTGGCCACAAGGTACATAGTACCAGCAAATGCTGCTGGTGCTAAAAAGGAATATATTACAATTTGTTAAAGTATTAGAAATATTGTAAAGCATTGTCTTAAAGATTTTTAAACTGTTATGCATTTCTTTCTTTTTTTTTTCCAAAAAGTCATTTCAGCATCTGCAAAAGTGTTATAGGCCACATAAAGGCAGTTATGTGAAACATCAGAATTTGGTAAACAGTACATTTTTAGAAATTAGTGACTGATATGTCAATGTCTTTACCTTGACTGAGACAGATCCCAGCACACCACATGACTGCCAGGAATGTTGGGTAGACATCCATACAGTTTCGACTAGAAGGGAAAGGAAGCATATTCGATATGATGAATATGGCCATATGCAGAAGTTTGGGTGCCCCTAGTCCAATGGCATTTTTTGTGATCTTGTAAGTGACAGGGACACATACTCTATACAGAGAACACACTTATGCACAAAGTAATGCTTTTAAATTACTGTTACTGCAATTACTGTTCATATGCTAAATTGAACACATTTCTGAAAACATTAAACAGGCCACATATACAGCAACAAATCCACAGGTTCTGGCACATTTTACTTTATATGCTCTCAATGTGTTAAACTTGTTAAAAAATAGAAATTGGTGGAAGGCAACACTCTTGTCTTATTCCCCTCTGAATGGGAAAGTACTTGGATTGTATTTCACAATCAACAAAACATAATTTGACTGGGAGTATTAAACATATGCATGTGAATGTATTCAGCATATTGCCTAAAGGAAGTAAACAACAGCTTGATTTGACCCCTATTTCTGCCACATTCATACATGCAGATTAGAGCAAGAGTGCTGACCTATGATCAGATTCCCTGGCTTTTAATCTTGGTCATACTGAGCTGAAAATCAACCACAGAACACTTATAATTACAAGCTTTCAGTGCATATTACTATTATTATTATTATTATTATTATTATTATATTTATTATTTTATATATTTAGCATTTTGGATTTTTCCAGTGTTCTCCCCGTGTCTGCGTGGGTTTCCTCCGGGTTCTCCGGTTTCCTCCCACAGTCCAAAGACATGCAGTCAGGCCAATTGGACATGCTAAATTGCCCCTGGGTGTGAGTGTGTGAGTGACTGTCTGTGTCTGTCTGTCTGCCCTGCGATGGACTGGCGACCTGTCCAGGGTGTATCCTGCCTTCCGCCCGAAGACTGCTGGGATAGGCTCCAGCACCCCCCCCGCGACCCTGACGGGGAAGCGGCTTAGAGAATGGATGGATGGATGGATGGATTTTTCCAGTTAGCTGAGATGAACTGATGAGCTAGCAAGCAAGAAAATGCCATGACTTTATAAGAATTTGAAGGTTGCTTGGCATCCTCTGGCCTCAACTAAAAATAGCAATAAAGGGGATGGTACAGTTACAGAGTATTATAAGCCTCTCTGATGCCCAGAAGCCAATCAAACTTGGACGTGAACAAAACATGTTAAGTTGTGGGTGTTGGGTGCATCGTGTCCTGCATTGGCAAGATTCAAATTTGGGTGAATCTTGGCTAGTTTAGACATATAGACACGATCTTAAACTATTTTAAACCACGTCTATTACATGGAGATGAGACATGCACACAAGAATTGTATTCCATACTTGAGCTCAAGTCTTGCATCCAGTGTGCTTTAATTATATCTGTGGGCTGAGGATTTACCTCGTCAATGGCAAGAGATTACAGCCTTAGAATTTATGCTAAATGATAACAAAACATCAACCAGTGAAATTAGAGATTCAAGTGGAAAATTGTTAAGGAATTATTTCTTAACAAAACTCCTCAGTTGTCAATGTCTAAAAAGTGGTCCTTGGATAGACTGTATTTTTTGCTGTTCAAATAATGTTCTATCTTTAAACAGATCTTATATGAACTGCATTTTATTTTCATGGCAGGCTGAAGGCTAAATCTATCACTGATGGAGTGAAAAGGTGGTTAAACATTACGGGTGCCATAAGTGAGGGGTTTCACAAGCCAAAATATTTCCTGAATGACCAGATTTTGAGCGTGGATCATACAGAGACTTATAAGGAGGAGGGTATTAGCGAATGAACAAGGAAATCATGGGACTCCACAACCCATTCTGGTCAAGCTTCTAAAGTATCTAAAGTATCTGTAAAATGTTGAAATGGACTGACTTCACAACTCAGGATTTGTTAAGACTACAGAGACATTCTAGCCAGTACACCTGCAAAACAGTGCAGGATGTGGAGAAAGCACTCTCGTTTGCTGACAATACTGAATTTCCTCTTTGGGTTAGTACACTGTTTCTGATTCATCATTGCTGATGATGCATGCTGGTAAATGATTGAAGGCTTACAAACTTACTTTTTTAAATGTGTATTTTAAGAGTCTACTTAAGTACTTTGATCAGATGTCCTGTATTTCATCTTCGATATAAATGCCCTGAGTTTTTTCTCTGTATTTCTTTATCTCTCTCACATTTTAGATCACTCTTCTCAATGCTTCGTGCACATTCATACTGATAGTATGCCGTGCACACGTGCAGAGCACATATAATCACTAGTCCAATCAACTCTCTGTAAGAGTCTAGATGAAATCTAGCCTGTCTTTTGCCCTGTATGTACAGTCATAAGTAAACGTTTTAACCCCTGCAGTCAGGTCACGTCACATTTTCTAAGGGAAAATTTACACCCACACACACACACACACACACACACACACACACACACACACACACACACACACACACAAATTCAGCAAATGAACAATTAAAAATTAAAAAAATTTTTTTTTAAAAATTAAAAAAAATAACAAAACATAATTTGACCAGGGCCACACTTCAGCTTGCTAGTATAGTATAAGTGTTCAGTGTATGGTACAATATTTCAGAACATATCTTGTTATAATCCTGGCAAATTGAAGTTCACATCTGGTCTGTCCATATCATGGAAAAACATGGAATTTTCCTCATTGTTTTGAAAAATGTATAAGGCAGTGCATAATTATTTCTGAACTACTCACTCCCCACTCCCTACAGTCCCCATACAGTCCCTATAAGGGAATTTATTGTTTTTATGACTATTTATAACTCAGAATTTATTTATACAAACAACCTCTCTTTATTCTTTAGAACTGTACAGGCTTTTTACTGTTAAACCTGGAAACTTTAGTAGTATTTACATATTACCTCAAACTTAGTTTTCAATAATACGAGCTTATTCAATTCCATGGATTTCCACATAATTCAGTTGTTGAGATGCAAACAAAGTCATTTATAGTGATTAGAAACATTTGCAATGCAACTGTAGACATTTCATTTACTACTGCTTTGTCCTTCATGTACCTCTCCACCATGAATGTGTTTTTGGGACCAAAAGTCCCACTGAATGATAGAAATAGTGCAGAATTTCAAATATTTGTTTGTTCTTTTTGTTATAACTTTTCTTAATTTAAAATTTTTCTTTTTATTTTCAGGTTTGAGTGAAAATAATACCAGATGTGTTCTCAGACTTGTGGACTTTTAGAGCTTTTAGAGGTTTTACAGGCATTAAACTCCTTTCTATGTCGCGTTCCTATCACCACCATTCTGACTTAGTAAGGTACTCTAGAATTTAACATATGGCATCAAACCACTCTTAATGACTTTAATTAATTAAGTTAATTAGTTAATGTGTTAATGATTACATTATTATTTTTCACTTTAAAAACCATTAATATTTCTCTCTTTAAGGACCGTTTTGTACCTTTGAAGGTAAATTTATATTGTTTATACCTGTACAGTGCTCTCTTTTTTGGCTTTGCATATGTAAAAAACAGTGTCTGATGAAAATTACATAGTTATATGTGTTTGACCCTTTCAGCCCCATATTGACCAAAGGGACATCTGCTTGTTGTGTTAAGTTCAGGTTTAATTGGCTGGAGAGGGAGCGAGAAAAGGAATAGCTAAGCTATTGTTAGGAATCAGACAGACTGTTAGTCATATAGGGGAAGTGCATGCTGTCTATTCTCACTAAACATACTTAGGCAAATGGCATGGAAAGTTCACGCTGATACAGAAAAGTGCACTACATTATGCAAAAGTGCTGTTAGACAAATACAAACCATTCCCTACATTACAATTCTATTTCTAAAAAAACACAGTTGATACTTTCTATCACAATTCGAGTCAAACATGCAAAACAAACTAATTCTGCTTTTCTGTTATATGACGTTTGGTGAGATTATTACAACCAGACTCACTTGGCACAGGATAGTCGTTCAAACGCAGGTGTTTTGCCATTATGAGCCTTACACTCCTTTTCAACTTTATGAGCGAAGAATGCTTCAAGAGATAAAATCACATAGAGAAGGGTGTTGAGAGCTTCAAATCTTTGAAACATTTGTTTCAGACACTTCTAAGTATAATAAGAAATTAAAGAACATTTCTAAAGACACTCCTACCATTTTGTAGAACACTCAGCAGCGTGACCAGCACCAATAAGAATATATTCTCCATCACCACCTCATCCATCTTTTCTCAGTGCAAGTGCAGAAGGCTGTCTGTCAGAGCTGATCTGATGTTGGACTGATGATAGTCAACTAGTGGGTGAGATAGGATATCTCTTATCAAATTCTCTCATGCATTTCCTGTTGTGATGAGACAGCCTCTTTCCTCTTTTACTCATTTGTATACCTTCCACTACAACCCCCACCCTTTTTTCAGTAATAAAGAGTGATGGTGACTGTTTAAATTTGTCAGAGTCATTCTGAGATGCACTGGTTGTGGTGTGAAAAGCTGTTATATTTCTTCCCATGTTCCAGTGAAGGGTAATTTAAAAGTTGTTGGGGTTGCAGTGATGATTGAATGGAACATCTTCCTACACTGAATACATTTTACTGAGAAGATTTTATGAAAAACCGTCAAAAAAGTTGTGAAACAGATTTCTCACATATATCTCACAGTGTCTGGTTTGAGAATAATTTCCCTGAAGCAAATAAAAAAATCCATCTATTTTTGAGCAATCATGTTTTAGACTTCTTTAAAGGTGGGCTTTAGAACCAACACATTTAGCTAAATCCCTATTTTAAACATAGGCCCATCTTACACTAGATGATGTGTATGCCATTTGCCCTTAGGCTTGAGTCCAGGGTGATCTACCACCCTGTAGAATGTAGAACCAACCTTCATCTAACACAACTGATCCAGACTATTGAAGACCTTCAGTATCTGAATATTACAACCAGGTGTTGGTTCTCTGCAGTATGGAAGATCAGCAGGAGCTGGGCACCTCTAATGTAGGGAATACAATCTTTAATACTGTGGTTCTCAAACTGTAAACCATGGTGAGAACCTCGAGGACCAGTTTGAGAACCACTGCTGAAAAGAGATGTTACAAAAGTCTGGAGTTGTTTCTTCATGTGACGTTGTACCCTGAGCCACTGTTGTTGTCTCTGAAAACTTGGGTCCAAGAAGTGTCAGTGCCAGTAAAGCAGGCCATCATGAGAGTGAAAAATGAGAAGAAATCAGACAGGTAAACATTAGATGTGTCAAAAATCAACTAGTATATTGGAATAAAAGAAGAATACATTGGTAATTCAACTTACAAGAAATAATTTATGAGACCATGGAAGACCACAGTAATGAACAACAGTAGAATACTTTCAGTCATGAGGAGAAATTGTTGAACAGATTGAGAGCACACCTTCCAGCTTGAAAGCACTGATGTGTCAAAGACTAACATAATTAGAGGAAAACATTATTAAGATGTGGTTTAGCACAAGATGTGAACCACTGTTAAGCCAGCAAGCACAGGAAATGCAGGTTAAAATAAACAAGTCTGCAGAGTTCTGGTACAGATGAGATGAAGCTAAACCTTCATCATAATGATATAAAGAGGGTAAGCATGTACAGCTCATCTGTTTTCACTGATGCAGAAGGATAAATTCTTAGGTGTACAGAAGCATTCGATTTGATCAGGAGTCATCAGTTGATGATTCTTTAACAGGGCAAGATAGCACCCTCTGTGTTATCTTAACCGATAGGGAGGGTGTTTCACTTTCTTGCCCTGTAAAACTCTTGCTGAGAAGTTACTTCAATAGTGAAAAAGAGAAATGCCTTCTTTATCCGTTAAGATACTACAATGCTTTTGGGAAACTGGCCCCTGATGCAACCAAACTAACTGGACAGTGTGTCACTTTTTCACCACTTTAGCAACCCTTAAGCAAGAGTTTTACAGGGCAAAAAAGTGAAATGATCTTGACTGACCAAATCACTTGAGCTATATCACAATGAGCATTCATTTGAACTTACTGAGGACACAACTGAAGGCAAAAAGCTGTTGCAAATGATCTCTGGTTAAATGTATGGTTTACAGACTTAATTTTGGTCCCCTAAAACAGGCCCTTGTATAAAGATATAAAGCTCCAGATTATAAACAGGCCCTTGTATAAAGATATAAAGCTCCAGATTAAAGCTGTCATTTTGAAAAAACATCAAAAAATCAAGGTTTTGTTCAGATAATGAGACAGACATTTCCAGGTACCACCCTGAGCGTTCTGCACAACAGGCAACTACCTAATTTCGGATAACTGTATTTGCATGTGCGGAAAACACCAGCAACATTACCTGCTTTGCGCATTGTGTGTTTCCTGGTTGTTACATGGATTTTCCCTGCTTTATTAAGGTAATCCCCTATGTTTTCCAAATAGGTTTTTAAATGTGACATTTCAGCAAGCCCAAAAATAACAGTGGTGTGGAAAGATGTGAGATACACTTCAGAGTTCCTCAGTGTTCCTCAGTTCTTTTGCTGATGTAAACAATGCTGTAAAAAGTGAAACAGAGTAGAAGTTGATTTGAAGTGTTGCATTGTTTCATTGAAAGTATTCATTTGAGCTGAAAAAAAAAATAGTTAAATTGCTTGTTACCACATGAATTTATTATTTTTTAAAAACTCAAAAATACAATGGTATATCTGTATTGTATGGAAACAAATGAAACACCTAATGTCCTCTCTTGCTAACCCAAAAAAGTACTTTCTTGTTATGTGCTGGGTCCACAGTGGAGAGTCCATTGACAAAAAAAATCTGGATAAGTGACCCCTTTTTTCTAGATGCTCAGAACATGTGCTAGGCAGCTCAAATGGGAATCAATTATGGTCAGTCCATACTTTCAAATGGGAGTCTGATTTTTAAAACTCTGGGCTCTGATTTTTGTCTGAAACAGTATTGAGCAAACCCATATGCAGCATATTTTCATGTTTGGTTCTGGCGTTCAGTGTGACAGCTTTGTAACAGTGTATGCAAGCATTTTGCTACTTTTGGAACAAAACCTTGCATTTCCATTTTGTCATTTTCAGTTTTTGGCATCATTTTTAAATGCCTGTTGCCCTTTACATTATCTTCAAATTACATAAGGAATGGACCAAAAGAAACTGCCTGAAACATCTTGGAGAAAAGAAAATGTTTTCTTCCAACAATGGTGATTTGAAATTGCATTACAGAAATCTACAGTTTAGCAAAAGATTGAGAATGAGTAAGAAGTGAATTAAAGCATTAAAGAATTTTAGACATTTTGGTCACTAAATATATTTTGTATTCAAATAGGGAAACACAGAGTGCAGTTGCACTGAAATGAAGTTCTCAGTAATGAAAATGTGTGTTAGTAATGGTAAAAACTGAATTAGAGTACAACATTGTAGCACTGAAAGAGAGCAAATGATTCAACTGTACAAGGGTCATCTAATACCTGTGAGCAATCTTATATCATCAATATCAATATCATATCCTATTTGTAATGCCATAATAAAGCTGGACATAATGGGCAGAACCTTACAGACTGGACAAATAAAATGGCACAATAAACACATCACATTTAGATATAGCAGACACTATCTTGCAAACATATAGCAAAGACTCCTGTCCAGCCTTGAGTATGAGATCACTGCTTAAGTCTGGACTGGACTGGAATTTGATCAAATTAAATGAAGTGCTTCTAGATTTTTACATTTATCCCCCATAACTTCATTATTACAAACAGGATAAATTGACAATGCCTTTAACCCATTACCAATAGCTTAGGTAGGGCTACCCACCTCTCTCCTTTTGTCTTCGTCATAGAACCTGTTAGAAGGAGCAGCAGCAAACAATTCACGTGTGCACAGAATACACTTGCAAGACTTGGGTGTATGCAAGAGTCTATACTGATGATATCTTCACAAACCCTTCTTCTGGCTCTTAATACCGTCTGAGATGTTTTAGAATACTAGCAGAAACAACTAACAGCAATTAAAAAAGTACTGCTAACCAGGGGCGTAGCCAAGTGGTGGCAGGGAGTTTTCCAAAGTGAGACAGTCAGACATCATCAATAAAGCGGTCACTAGAGAAAAGTTGTCCTCCCATCAGGGCAGTTACTGATCAGCAGTCTGATCACTCTGGACACTAACCAGTACAGCTCGCTGTGATGAAATACTCTTCTGAGCAAACCAGTGAGAAGGATCTGTCATATGAGAAGATACTTCTTACAGTCGCCCAGAGAGTCAAAACACAAAAGACAGGAACATACTAAACATTAAAGCTCTGGTAGGTAACCCATATACAATAACAACAACAAAAATGGCATATTTGTCAAACTGTCACTATGTCTGTCACTACACGAGACAGACAATCTATGAAAAGCAGGCTCTTCTTGCTCCGCCTAGTGCTCCTTATGACATCTGCAAGGATCCACTGCAACCAAATCATTAACAATCTGAGCAAGGAGGAGTGTCTGACGAAGTGTCACTCACTGCGTGTGCACACGCAGTGGGCAGCACCATCTCTGCCCACACATGCTCTCACTCGGTCAAGCTCAATAAACAACCACCAGCAAGTAAAAAACTGACTCTTTTGCCAATAACAGTGCACACACCCATGACAAGCAAACAGAGGAAGACAAATGAAGAAAAGCAAGCCAGTCCATGTTCTTGTGCTTGACAGCCTCTCCTGGGTGGGGCTTTGGAGTCCACTCTCATGTCAATCCTGCTCAGTCCTAGCGGGACTCCAAGACACAGCACAAAAATATTAAAAGGAAAACGTCAACATGAAGGGTCTGTTTGCACCTTGCAGTGACATCTGTTTTGTGTCTGGATTCCATTTCCATTTTTTACTAAAATTGGTTCCCTCTGTTATACGAGTGGATAAGCTTGGCTTAGTCCAGAGTCTAAGAGGCATCTTGGTTTGGGGGGAAATTAAAAACTAGTTAGACGTGGTATGCAGACCAATGTTCTGGGTGACGTACAGTCAGCGAAGTGCCAACCTCATTGAGCCAGTGGTCTGATATATAGTTGCTATCTGGAATGTTGTTCTAATCCTTTGTTTGCTTCCTAAACGCTGTAGTGGTTTGACTCTTTGGGCCACTGTAATTTTCTTCCCATCTTTGTCTTCATTCAGCCTCTAAAGTAGACAGTAATTCATTCAGAATAGTGTAGTGAAACAGCTGTTATTTGCTGCTTGTCAGATGTATGCAAACTCTGCAATAAAAACAGCACATCAGCATGTACAGTATTACTTCTCACTGGTCTACGCTGGTCTATGCTTGTTTATGCTTGCTTATGCTGGCCTGATGCTGGTTTAGCTGGTCATCCAGCATTGTGATGCTAGTTGTCCTGCATACCAGCATCCAAAACAAAATGCATAGTAGTTTCTCTAGCAGGGAACATTCCCATTAAACCTCAAATTAAAGCTAAACACTCATAGTAGTTGTTTTGCTACATTACAGGCAGCAATGTCATGATATTCTGTCTTTCAAAGCCATCAGCTATGATACTTTTTCCCCAAAGGACTCCAACAGTTTTGGAGGGGTTGTGGCTTACAGTTATGAAGCTCAAAACAAATACACTTATTTACCATACTATAATCACTGCCTGATGCATGTCATTACATTATATATTCTCGTCAATTTTATCCTTTATAAAGTTTGTTTTCTTAGAATTTTTATCACAACATGCAGATCAGATTGTATTTCCATGACAAATAATAGAACAAAACTTTCTTTAAACAATGCAGTTAAATAACATGGTTTATTAACGTATAATTTACAGAAAACACACAAATGCTTTGGGAATTTAAAATGGGCCATAACTTTTGCACAGGCCATATTTGTGTTTGCTTTTTCCCTAATATGTTTAATTATTTTAATATGTTTAATTATTAATCAGCAAATAAGCAGAATAGCAGCTGTGCATTAACAGTGCTAATAATAACAATAATAATAATATCAATGATAATACACACCAACCAGCCACTTCAGGAAGTGTGTATCTGCAGCCCTTGTACTTTTATAAAAAGTACAAGTTATAAAAAGTTTTTATAACTAGTAATGCCCACTTCATTAGTTACCTTATTTCTTAATGGTCAGGACCCCCACAGCAAAGGTACTATCAAGGTCCATACTATTAGACACTTCTGCCTTGTTGGTCCACTGTTGCTGCAGCTGTTGCATTTGTCACCCTTGAGTTCTTCATCAGTGGTCACAGGACGCTATTGGCTGGTAGACTAATCTCAGTCCAGCGCTGAGTTATTTAAAAACTGCAGAAGTACTGCTGTTTCTGACCCACCTTTATCAGTGCAACACATACCAACACAACACCAAGAACAGGATGAAATGGTGCCAATAATGTATGCAGAGAAACAGATGGACTACTCTGCAAAAGTAGCATTACAAAGTGCACGTATATGTAAATGGAGCTGATAAAGATGGACAAATAACGTAGAAACAAGTAGGTATACCTAATGAAGTGGCTACACAACTAAGATTTTCACTCCTTCGCACCGGTGATGTGACAATCAACGTGATATGTACTATGTTTATCCCACATGTGCTTTTTGCTTTTGCATTGAGCCAGATCTTTATCAGTGCTTAGATTGGGCTGCTTTATTGCTTTGCAGCCTTCTGCATGTCATTTGTTCCATGGTGCAATGATTAACAGCCTCCCATAAAATGTGAGTTACACACCTTGCGATCTTCTTTCTTGTATCTCAAACACTCTGAACATTCCTAAACAATTTGCTTTGTCCTAGACTTCTTAAGGCATTAACTTTTGTCTTGTATATTTAATGTCTGAAACAACCATACTGAGGTTTACAGTACATACAGAACCTTACAGTACATAATTTGTAACTGGGTTGGCCAGAGGAAGATGAATTACATTTTAAGCCGTGCTCACTTCCTAGGCCTCTTCCTGATGCTGACTCAGGGACTCGCTCGTTTGGCCTGTGAAAGTGTAGTGTGACGACGCCTATTGTAAATTGTGCATGGCTAGAGAGCACACTCTAGAGGCCAGAATAACAGGAGCATTTGAGAATTTTTAGGGAAATTCACCCTTAAAAATATTACGGCTCTTCAAGGTTTTCTTTAGCAAAGGCAATGGTTCTAAATAGAACCATGAACCACTTGCATGCTCAATTGGTCCTCTGCATCATGAAATGGTTCTTCAGATTGATGGAGAACGTGTTGTATACGATCCTTTTTATTCTGTATTGCACTAAAACGGGGCCTTTTATTGTTACAAACTAGCAGAACACTTCAAACTCCACACCTCAATGAAAAGGGCATGATTCACTTCACAATCAATAAATAAATAAATAAACAAACAAACACACCCAAAAAAGTGAAGATAACTTGTATTTCATATTCAGACAATATGACACAAATCTAAAGAAATCCCCTAATTTATTGTTTTACAAAATTGTACAAATCTATACAAATTTTACATGTACTTCATGCATGCATTGGACAGCAAATTAGAATTTTCTACATCAACTCAAATCAATCCAAACCACTAAAGTACTCTTCAAGTATGAAATATAAATGCTCTGAGAACATGGAGCCATGATTGAGGATAGTCTTCCTTTACAAATCCAACTACTTAACGAATGCAAACTCGCCTCAGTTGAATGGCTATACAGCAATGTGTACAAGGCCCTGATGTCAATTACAGAATATCGAAAAAAGACCACTCTCTGCTTTCATATATCTAATAAACAATCTAGTTAAGGGGTATCCGATCCTAGACTGGCACTTTGAAACACAGATTTACAGCCTGTTACTCACTGGGCCAGAACATGAAACCTGAGGACAAATCAGCGATCAAAAGAACATGTCCAGTGCATTAAAATCAGCATTCTCAATCACATTTTGTTGCCCCCCTGATCCTGTGATGAGTTCATCAAGAAAGTCATCACTGGTGGAGGAAGGGTCATTCACAGGAGGCTCTGGAAGCACGAATGCTGAAAAGTCTTCCTTGGCTTGTGCTAGGCTACCCTGAGGCCTGCTGTCTGATGTTTCACCACCCTGACTGTTGGTTAGCATCTCCAGAAGGCCTGTGCTATCAGGTGATAGGTTGCTGCTGGTTGTAGCAGGAGACAGAAGCTCAGCAATGAAATTGTCATACCCTGGGCTGTTGTGGACCGTTGTGCTGGAGGTGACCGAGTATGGAGAGTTGAGATCAGTGCTGTCTGGTCTGGGAGCAACCTCTCCTTCAGATTTTGCCAGCAGCCGATTTAGCTTTGCCAGTTTCTTCTTCTTCGCTTTGAGCTTCTTCATCAGCTTCAGTCTCAGGATGTCAGTGGTTGACAGAGAAGGCCTGGCTGCTGACAGATCCATGGTTTTTTTACCAACTGGCTTCAGGATTTCACATGCCTCAACAGGAGCAGCTGTGCCAACTGAATGACTGAAAGGCTTTTGTGGAAGTAGAACGGTGGGTTGACCACCAGATAGCTTTACCAGTGGCTGCCTCAAAACTCCTGAAACAACAGGGCTTGGAGATGTTTTGGCTCTGAAACCACCAAAAAGGTCAGCAGGCTTAGCTGGAAGGGCCTCATTACCCTCACATCTTAAGTCAGGCTTTGGTTGTGGGGCAGTAATGGGTACTCTTGAAGGGGTGGACTGGAGCGAAGAATGCCTGTGCAATAAGAATGACAGGTTGGAGACACTAGGTTTGGAAGGGAGAGGGGTAGGTAGACGATTGCTCAATTGAAGACGTTCTTCTGGCGCTGGAGCTGAAGTCTTCACTACAGAGGGCAGAATGATCTCTGGCGCTACAGGTTTAGAGGAAGCACACTCAACATCACTTGTGTGTTTCGGAAGGGATGGAGATTGACAAAGAGAGGTGTTCACTTGTAGTGCAGAAGATTCCGTGACACTAGGCTCAACAGGCTGTGTAACTGTTTCCTGGGGCTTTGGAAGAGGCTTTCCCTCAACATCTACTTTCACCTCAACCAAAGTGAGGGTGACTATATCACTATGAGAAAGTCCTTCAAATGTATCAAGCAGTGTCGTACTGCCTATGGAGGAATCCAAGATACTGACAGTCTCATGCTTGTCTTCATTTACAGTCAAGGCCTCTATGATACAGGTGTCATTGGTTACAGAATTGGTCACCTCTTGTAAGCAGACACTCTCGTTGCTGTTCTCCACAATAGGGGTGTGCTTTTCAGGGACCGACTCAGGAAGTTGGCAATCTTTTCTGGACTCTGCCTCCCAGAAGACAAGGTGCAACTGACTGGCTGGGAGTTTAAACCGCTTGTGGGTTATACAGTTGGGGTACTTCAAATCATCAAATTCTAGCCATGATCCTGAAGAAGTGATGGAACATTGAAACAACATAAGTTATCTAAGCTTCAGTATTAAACAAAAGGAGAAAGAAACTTATGTGCCATTAAAAGGTGTCTGGATTATTATTTTAGTGCCATTATATAATAAGATAAAGTGGCGTTCTTCAAAATGCATCATTCATCAAATCAGCTTCATTAGATAAAAAGGGTCATTAACTGAAATGCAAGGTTAACACTCACCATCAGGTTGTTGAATCCATGTGACAAAGTGCTCCAGTTGCTCATTGTACTGTATAATAGTCTTGATGGCATAGTGTGTGCCTTGGAAATCAAATGAGTATCGAGAGATATCTCTCCTTGGCAGACCCTCCACAAAGTGTAGAGCAAGCACTGGAGATATCCTAGGAAGGGAAGGGAAAAAACAAAAAAGAGATTAAAAAAAATAAATAAATAAATACCAACATGTCTGACCACTTAAATACAGAAAGCTCATTACATACAACCAACCAATGAATAAGTAAATAAATAAACAAAAATGTTAATATTTAGCATTAGTGTTGGTTACTTTTTTTGGGGGCTTACACTCTTACCTCTGGAAAAACAATTTCCTCTTCTGATTCTTATGATGGCAGTTACTACACTGTGTTCTGTGGACTGCTCTGAGGGGGTGCCAATCAGCTGTAAGCTGTGTAAACGTTGTTAAAGTCTTCTCCACGCTGTAAAAGAAAACATGCATGTGTAAACATTATTATTCAAGCGACTTTCAGTTGAATTTTGGAAAGTTTATGAAAGTTTAAAATCTTTGCCACAAAACATTTCTTCATGATGGAAGTACATGTATGCTATTTTGCATTAGTATGCATGGACCGCAATCTATCGGAGCTCATTTCTAGCTAATAAGATGTTGTTGTTTTTTTAAATAGCATGTCAAAGTGTCAACAATTATTAATTAATGTCTTGTATTGAAGCCTTAATCTGAGAAGTATGCATAACTGGTGATCACTGGCTAAAGTGCCATGTTGCTGCAAACAAGCACACGAAGTAAATGACAAAGCAGACAAAAAAAATTCCTATACACAGCAATAATAGTCAATGACCTACCTGGTATTGAGAGTATAGTGACAGGAAGTACACTTAAATTCCCATTGACCCGTATGATGAAAGAGACTATGAGCCCACTCATCTGTATTGAGGAGAAGGGGGAGGGCAAAGACAGGTGTCTCCTTCTGACCTGTACAACAGAATAACAGACAAACACTAAAAACACGACCAGCAACATCTCAATTCAAATCAAGCAAAAAGGGCCCAGACAAATTAGGCCTAGTCCTGGGCCAAATAATGTCAATTACTAGTTATCAATCACTGTCTGATATCCAAATAGCACTGTAGTTCAATAGCAAACACAATCAAAATCATACAGCATAGACAGATGCTGATTCTGAAGATTTACTTGTATTTGTAGTGGTACTGTAGTAACATTCTCTATGATAAAAATTATGTGGAAAACAGAGCATCATGTGAGCTTGTTTAACATCTCATAAAAACCATATCCATTAATATGGAGATAATAACCCCTTCATCTTCCACTAGATTTTAGGACACGGATTGTTTCCTTTTCAGGCAAAAAGGCCTGGATATCAGTACCAGGTTGGATCTGAACTCTTGAAGAGCAAGATAGAGCATCCATGCTCTGGACAAGAAGTGTCCAATCCTATCCGCAAAAGGCCATTGCGGCTTGCAGTGGCAGGTTTTCATTGCAACAAAGCAGAGTACAGAGTCAGTTGTTTAAAGGCTGAGACTGACTGATTAAACAAGTGGAATAAGGTGTGCTCTTCTTGTTTGGAATGAAAACCCACACCAGCCTTTTGTGGATAAGATTGTACATCCCTGCTCTAGACTAAAGGTGTCCAATTTTGTTCACAATGGTCCAGTGTGTTTGCAGCTGTTCAATCCAACCAGGCACTACCACACACGCTCAGCTGTTTGAACACCAAGATGAACTGATTACACAAGTGGAGTGAGGTATACTTCTTGTTTGGAATGAAATCTGCGGAGGGCTGGCGTGGCTGCAGGTTAAGATTGGGCACTTTTGGTCTAGGTCAGTGTATGCTGTAAAATTAAGATTTCCCTTCACTTTCAATTTAAGACAGAAGATAAAATACAAAAAAAAAAAAAAAAAAAAAACAAAGTGATTTTTCTAATCTACTTTGACTTCTATATGAACAAAAAGTGCAAAGATGATACATTAAATGTAATACCTTATCAACTTTGGGTTTTTTTGCAAATGTATATTCATTGTGACATGCTTCAACAGGTTCCAAAAACTTTCACCTAAGACCTGGAACACTGCTATATACACACAGTGATGCAATCATCAGTACGTATGGGCTTGGAGCTTCAGACTGTGCTCTGCACAGTAGAATTCATGTCGGCAGTGTCTCTAGACAAACTCAGCTCAAATGGACTGTTCGCCAGCCTTTTTGACCACCACTGAGAGCTTCATGCTGTCCACACTGTGCAAACCTCACCCTCATGAACTTGACCCTCAAGTCAAGCTGCTGCTGCATAAACTGAAACTAATCTAATTAACCACTGATCCATTGCTCCACCTGTTTTCCCCCGTTTTGTATTCTAATATTTTATACTAATGCTGTTTGCTATCCGGTATCGACCAGCGGAGGACTGGTTTCCCCTTTTGAGTCTTAGTTCCTCTCAAGGTTTCTTCCTCTTGCTCTTAGGGAGTTTTTCCTTGTTACCACTGGCTTGCTCATGGGGGCTTATATATGGATTTTTCAGTAAAGCTGCTTTGTGACAACACCTGTTGTAAAAAGTACTACATAAATAAATTTTGACTTCTGACATATCTTCATTTTTGTTGTTGTTTTTTCAGTTTTTGAAATAATTTGAAACTGTTATCCTTTATATATGAATGGACTAAAAGAAATGACCCAAAAATGATGGGGGTGGTTGGGGTAGTCTGGTTCTATTGACTTACATTAAAAGTATTTTTTTTCCTTCTCCTGTAAAGTTCTCATTATGCAGATATAAGGATTTTTTTCCAACCGCAGCAATATATTTACAAAAACAATAAAGATCATAAGATAAGTGTTTTAATGCAGGCCAAATAAAACTTAAATCACTGCTTTCTGTTTTTACTTTTATTTCACATATCCCAGCTTCTTAGAATTGTATTTTATTGCTTGTTAAAAGAGTATAACATCTAGGGGTAAACAAAGGCTAATTTAGGTTAAATGGCAATAATTTTTTATACTACCACAAAAAAACATCAATTTTTTTTGTAAGACACGCTAACTAGCATGAAGTGTCTTACTCCTTTTTGTTGACTTTGAGCACACTTGATCTTTACCAACAAACTTGTGTGTGCTTGCCAAGCATTTCTGGGTTGCCACTTGCTTAAACTGGGATGCAATTGTCTTCCCCAACCACAATCTGCTCCAGCTACTTTACCTCATGAAAAATTCTTTATTTGTTGGATCAGATGCATTAGTTTTGGGAAAGGAGAAAACATGTTAGATTCAGGCTGGAACTAAACTGTAGGAAAACAGATCTCCAGGAAGAGGGTTGCTGACTACTGGCATAGATGGATCTCTAATTCAAATATGAGAATTCCAACAGCTATCCACTTCCTGATCAATGCATCAAATCATCTTTACATGCCATTGTGTCCCATGAGTGGAATTCAGGATATGCAGACCAAAGACAGTATATAACTAAGAGGTTAACCACATGAAATCTCTTACCCAGTTCACACTGCAACTTTGGCTGAAGGAGCTGAAAAACAGACAGCTGGAGGGCTTCCAGCTCCTGCTCTGCTTTCCTCAGGACATCTAATGGGACACGCACAACATTTCCTACTGGGATAAGAATAAATCAAATGAACATGTCCACTATGCAATATAATGCAGCACAAGAAAAACAAATTTGAATACATGCCCGCTTACCTTGGTACTTTTGCTCCTTGGATTTAAGATATGCACAGGTCTTCCTGTACTTTGTGCACAGATTCCCCACAGTACAATTTTTGCTGCACACGTGGTCTTTCAGACCAACATTCTCACAAGGAGCTCTGCTGAATGCGCTTAAGTGTACAAGCGCTACCAGTAATGAATCTAACCAACATAGATTGTCCTTATTTCGCCAGAATAAGTGTAACTGGGAAGGTACCATTTCTTTTAAATCCTGTGTAGTTACGTCCGTCAGCGGCACCTCCCCAGCCTCATCCTGAGTGCTGGATACATAATCCTCAGTTTGCACTGAATCAGACAATTCTGACTCCTCACTGCTGGGAGCTGGGACCTCAGTGCATGTCTTCTTGACATCACTCCCAACCTCTGCCTTCTCCTCATGACCATTAGCAAACAGCTCCTCTTCAAATAACTCTGTGGACACCCTGCAATCACCGGGCTCAGACACATCACATTCTTCTTTTTTCTGACGTTTCAGGGATGAATTAGGATCTTCAGAATCAGACAAGTGAGATTTCCTCTTAGAGGTCTTTATATCTTCTGCTGAGAAAAGGTGGGCACGAATATCCTCCAGTGGTCTGCTGACCAGAGGGAAAAGGCACTGCACAGACAGATGGAAAAATACAGTACAGAATGTACAGAATGTTAGTCTCAGATGAATGACACAGAATCCTGCACAAAGAACAACAAATCGGCTTTTTGCTGTTAGCGAGGAGCATACAGTATCAACAGTAACACACACACACACACACACATATATATGTATATATATATATATACACACACACACACACACACACACAAATGAGCTAACTAAAAGGAAAGGAGGCCAGCGCTAACATTTGCTGTGACATACCAGAGGACTGCTACAGAGCGTAATGGATTCTTTGAAGTTGATCGCGTATGAGCGAAGAGCAACGGTCTGTCCTTTCGCAGAACACCAAGGGCAGTTTCCACTGACCTCTCGTCTGTTTTCATTCTTTGGGGAAAATAAAAAGGCAAACAGGACAGGATTAAAACTCAAACAGCAGCTAAAACACTTTGATGGACAATGACAGTAAAACAATCATCGCCACACATGGCGATTGAACGAGTATCAATATGGATCAGACCGTCAGCACCACCACACCTCTCTGTTGAACAGTGCTGTACAATATCCATCTATAACACTTTCGCCTTTTACTAGTATCTCTGTGTTGCTGCTACTGTTTGAGGACAATTTATCCCCAAGAAACCCTACTGGAGGGTTTCCCCCCCAAAAAAAGACCCATTGCGAATAGGTTTTGGAATGAATTTTCAGCTTTGCACATGTGACAGACAGGGAGAACCGAGTAACAACTGACTTTTCCCAAACACCCCGCCAGCGCCAGCGGGCCTGTACCGCTGCTTTCACCGTTCATGGACGCCGTGTCACCGTATGATCCAACGTGAGGGGATGCAGTCTTCCATGTACTCCGCATGTGCATGAGCCTGGCCGGTAAGCTCACAGCCGCAGGCGCTGCAACGAGGCTGAGAGAGCAGTTAAAGTCGGGGGAGAGCAGGAGCTCGTTTTCTAGTCTTTCAGAAACGAAGACTTATCTGCAAAGACATAATAACGATAGCCATGAAACGACAGCCAAAGCAGTCCTAAAGGCTAACACTTCTAAAGGTTGGGGAGCCCAGTACTACACCATATGTTCATTTAAACTTCAAGGGACCTAACCTATGTACATGGCAAAATACATTGCTGAAACATTTAACTTATTACCGAAGACGACCTTTCTTCGAAAGTAACTAAATGCTACATTAGCTAACTAGCTGGCTGGCTAACTGGCTACCAGACTCAGCCTGCGCCTTTAAATGGACTAGCTAGATGGCTTCTATTTGGTGCGGGTTAACTATGCTTACAAGCGCGAAACGATACCTCCGTACCTGGAAACCGATCGAGCCAGAAATAATGTTTAAATTTGTCTTCATTGATCCTCCGGATAGTTACAGCACGCCGGCAGGACAATCCTCCATGTGTACCCTCGCCAACGTAAGATCAACGTTCGACATCCGGTTTTGCAACGCGACAGCACGAAAGGAGGATTCAAGCACCACCATGTGGATTTTATGTGTATTGCAGGCACCCAAAACAATAAGGGAGGATCTTCTTCTTCTTCTTTACTCAAACAAAATAAGTAAAAGAAATGTAAAAAAAAAAAAAAAGATTAGATGTGGTACCATTTCAATATTCAATAAAAGTTTTTTACAGGTTTAATTTTCGTTTCTTTTATCAGATCGCCAGGCCTCTTTTGATGAATTAAGCAATTCACTTACATCAAAAAATGAATGAAAACTATCAAAACAGGAAATGAGCCTCAACTTGAGCAATTAAAGTAATTTAATTAATTGTTTTATAATGCTTGGGTTTGAAGAGACAGCCTATAACTGTCTGGTCCAGATGCCCCCCCCCCCCCCCCCCCCCAAAAAAAAACAAAAAATGTATGCAACATATAAGACACCATACGCTTCTGTAAACCATGTTAGCGTGTGCCTGTATTGAGGGCTTGCAGACTGCTGCAGCTGCTCATCCAATGAAACAATGGGATAGGGGGGCTACTACTCCCCTTCAGGCTCCCCCTGCTGCTTATCTACTGCTGTCACTGTTGTCCCTAACAATATTCATTTGCATAATTTTCCCAAGAAATTCTCATTAACATGCAGAGGCCTCTCTTTTCTTCCATATATTTACTTATTTATTTGTTTAGCTGTGGTATGGAATTAATGTGATCAGTTACCCAGACTGCTTTTTTTTACTGATTATTGCTGCACATATAAACAACAAAGCTTGAACAATCAAATTGTTATCAAATTATTTACAACAGTTGGTAGATTTCATCTGTATAATAAAAATCAATGATGACACACAAAAAAAACAATAAGAACAATGTTTAAATGTGATTATCATTTTAAATATCCTAATCTGTCTTCTATATTCACAGACTGATGGCAGACAATGAAATATGCAGACACACATACAGATATAGACAACCAGTCTGTCAGATAGTCAGCCAGATGCTGTATACATACAAATTCACAGATTTATTGACATTCAATCACATGTTATACTGTATAGCTATCTTTGCAATTCATTCATTATTACTGACATTCAATCACATATACTGTAGTATTGTCATTCCCCATACAGGTACATGCAATTATCTTCAGTGCACATGCTAAATGATAACACAGTTTAACAGAATGGCCCATAGTTCATTTATTCCCTCAGTCAAAAAAGGTAGATCTCCTCTACACCTTCTACTGAATCTAAATACACCAGCCAGCAGAGACTAAAGGAAATGTAAGCATATTGAAATGGTTGAAATAAGTTTAACACATAAAGTGAACAAGCACTGGTTCTAACCAACTAATATCTTTCTCAAAAAAGAAAGTCTAATTTCATGGAACATCATTTATATTTTGTGCCTCTGTCCAGTTAACTGCTCGAGGGGCCTGAAACACTGTCCCAAAATGTATTGTCACCTTGTGTTGTGCATATTTGAGATTCCCTCATTTGAAAACGCCTTTGGTGCCTTTATGTTGAGCATCTGAAATATGTGGTATAAGATCATTTGAACTATGATTGCATACAATGTTAAAATTGACTTAAGGATGTACAGAGGATGAGTTAAGAGGGGTATCAGCTTAGATAAGATCGGATTCATTCAGTATTTTGGATCACACTACAGCGCTCTCTACCATGCTCCACACAGACCCGTTGTTCAGTGCTCCGTGTGGCACTCATGGAAGTCAGTAATACTATAGCTTACACAGTGCACACTATCTACCAACAGACTGCTTCAAGTTCAGCAGAGAAACACGGCGCAGTTTGTATTAACCCGCCATTTAAAACACTCGTGACGTTTCACAAAAGATGGCCAATCAGAGGGAGCCTGTTATTAGGACAATGGAAAGTTTTTGACCAATCAGCGGAACGTTCGGCTTGGCGGTAGCCAATAGACTGCGAGCCCTACTGAGAGTAATGTTACAGAGCCGAGAGCAGAGTGAGAAGACTGCGTATCGCTATTACCTCCACACAGCCATTGCAGTGCATTGAGAATCAGCGCCAGCCTTTGGTAAGTGTCAGCTGTAGAAATTTTGAAGTGTAGGTAAGTACAAAATCGCTAGGATAACACAAGAAATCCTATTTACATTAAAAAAAAACCCTCTAATGTCGACATTTTACGTATTTCAAATTTTATGAAACATTATAAACGTAGAAATTAGCCAGGGCATTATCCTCTCATTGAAATGAGTATATCTTTAGCTGGCTTTAAATTTCCCTGTGATAAAAATAAATAACAATTTTGGTCATTCTGATTAAATTAAGTTCTTAATGGGCATTTTTTCCCCATTTGCTAAGAGTATCCGTTAAACACAAGGTTCGGCGCAAAACTGGGTGACTGAATTGCGTACAAACAAGGTCTATGGACGGTATTACTGGTAGCTAGCTCGCTAGCAAGTCAACGTTAGCTGGCTAGCTAGCCATTGCAGTGCATAGCGAGGGATGTCTGATGTGAAGACACTGGGTTGTGAGAAATAAATAGCAAGAAAAAATGGGCTGAGGGAAAAAACGAGGTGATTTGTAAATTGGATGTGTATTTCTTTCTGTAGTCGGTTTGTCTGTAATGACGATGAAATTGATGAAAAAAATTACCTCAGGATCTGCGCTTTACTGTAATGGCTGACTGTACTCGCATAGGAAACAAGGCGAAGCCACAGAGCCTGTGACAAGCGCAGTTCACTTCAACTTTTTCAAACCGTGTTTTCTATTCTTGTTGACCCTGAACCGGGATATATTTCGCCAGAAAATCAAAATTCCATCTTTCGTCGTTGCAACGAATGCGTTTTTTTATTTTTCCGTGCTTCAGAATGTTGTTAAATTCTTAGTTAAAGTGAGGTGGGTACCGCGGTCGCTCTGCCCCCTATTGCATGCAGTGTAATGGCTGAGCATTGACACAAAGAGAAGGAGCCATATTCTCAGTGTTAGTGGATGAAGACAAGCGGCCATTCCGAGCCCACAGCAAACTCTACACAGCCCGTACATAGACTTAGTACAGACCTAGTGTATTACTATACACCGGGGCGAGTGCATAGGGTTTTCCGTAGGAGAAAATTGCCAAGAACACGGACTTTCGCAATTTATTTGTCGAGTTAAAAAGCGAACAGGAAGGCGGGTGGAGACATTTTAGGAGGACTTTCTTTCATGAAGAAGGCTTTCTCACAAAATGGAAGGAGAAATATTGCTGTCGTTGTTGACCCCCTTTCCCTCAACAAGACAGCTTGTGCGCCATTGCTATGTATGAGTACATAGAAGAAATCGCTCTTTTCAACGGACAGTATATCCGATTTTTTTTGCATTTTAACCGTTTTTCACCACTTGTACAATGTTAAGCGTAGATTTTCACGATAAGTAATTTTGATCAATTCGGTTGTTTTCACTCTTATTACATATTTCCAACTTCTGTTCCGACTTTTATACGGTTTTATATTTATTTAAAGTTTATCTTTTTATTGCAACTTTTAACGTTTTAGCAGCATTAATATTTAACTTTAAGCTAAATCGTGATGGTAAACAACTGATCTGTTTCCATCAAATTGTGTATTTTACTGGAAGAAAAATGCCTGAAATGCTGCGATCACCTCAGGCATCTGATGTGCTCAAATGTGAAGCATTCAGTGTACGAAGAACTAAATGGAGAGCGTCAGTGCCTTGGGTCGTGTACGGGTGAGTTATAAGCGGCGATTTTTAATACTCTGTTTTGCTCCGTTGTAGGGACATCTTCAAGATGGGGAAGGACCCAGCAAAACCAAGAGGAAAAATGTCCTCTTATGCCTATTTTGTCCAGACCTGCAGAGAGGAACACAAGAAGAAACACCCTGACACGTCGGTTAATTTCTCAGAGTTCTCTAAAAAGTGCTCTGAGCGATGGAAGGTAGATAAGTGCTAGTCTATAAATATACTTTTTCTTTTCTTTCATTGTTTTGTTGCAAAAAAAATTTTCCTGTTCTGTGTAGACCATGTCAGCCAAGGAAAAGGGCAAGTTTGAGGAGATGGCCAGACTTGACAAGGCACGTTATGAGAGGGAGATGAAGAACTATGTTCCTCCCAAAGGCGAGAAGAAGAAGAGGTTTAAGGACCCCAATGCCCCAAAGAGACCCCCGTAAGAATTTTGATTATTTTCAGTTTAGCCTAGATAGACCACATACGTGATTGCATTAGTACATTTGATTAATGATGTAAAGTATTTGAAGAATGCCAAAACAACAAAATGTTCCCCGTTTTTCTATTAGGTCGGCCTTTTTCATTTTTTGTTCGGAATATCGGCCCAAGGTGAAGGAGGAGACCCCGGGTCTGTCTATTGGAGATGTGGCCAAGAAGCTTGGAGAGATGTGGAATAAGACCTCTGCTGAAGAGAAGCAGCCTTATGAGAAGAAAGCAGCCAAGCTGAAGGAGAAATATGAGAAGGTATGGGAGGACATCACTTACAGGCGTATTGCAACAGATTAATTTATTGCTTTTTCTGGCGATTGCTATATGTTCAGGAGATCCTGCACTTTTTGAGATTAACCCAGTTTCGTCTCTGCTTTAAGGATATTGCAGCATACCGAAAGGGAAAAGTTGTGGGGGGTGCTGCAAAAGCCCCAACCAAGCCAGACAAAGCCGATGATGATGACGATGACGATGATGACGAGGAAGATGATGATGATGATGATGAAGATGAGGAGGATGATGAGTAAAAATTGGTTACAAAGTAGAGCTTAGCTTCTTGTTTATAAAGCATTTAACCCCCCTGTACACACTTATCTGAGGCCATAAAATGGGTAAATAAGGAAAACTAAAGGAAAAAAAATTAAGGCAGTGTATATCATATGGTTTTTAAGCTGTACAGTTTTTGTTTCCCCTTTTTGTATAGTAACACTACAAAAGTGTCATCTGTGTTTGTTTGTATTCCCCCAACTCTGATTTAATTCCTCTTTTTTTCTTTCTTCCCTTCTCTTTTCTTCTTATTCTTCTTCTTCTTCTTCTTCTTATTATTATTATTATTATTATTATTATTATAATTTTTTTTTTTTTTTTTTAACTCCTCTTTTGTAATGGTAGTTCCTAAGCCACTGTCCTTGTCCAGTACAGTTTAAGGGGGTTGAAAAAAAAAATTGGCTTGGCGTTGATGGAGTTTTAGAGGTGTGCAGCACACAACCTAGTTTAATGTGAGGTTGTAGTTCATATCTTAATGTATTTCTTTTGTTTATTTTTTCACATCACTATCATTAGTAAATTGCCGTATCATACAGTTATTTTACTGTACTTTGAATACCACTGTAATTGCCACAATGATTAAAAAAAGAAAAAAAATGCATTTGTTTCATTGACATTCTGGTATGCTTCTGACATCAATAAACTTTTTTTAATAAAATATTTCTTTCTTGTAAATCAAATTGAAATGGGTGTGGGAAGTTTAAAAGACATGCCATAACAAGGATAATTTAAGTTCAGTTTTGTTTTTGTGGACATATTGTCATGTTGAAGTCAATGGTATTGGGACATTATGGATAGTGGAGATCTGTGTGGTTAAATGCATCTGAACTGCAACCCACACAGGTATGTATTTTGAACATGTTTGTATTTCTTTGTTGTTGCTTCTTTCTGTATGGAAAAAAATATCTTACCAGGTACCACAGTGAGTGAGGATGGTTATGGTTACTGATATTGTATATGTTGTTTTGGTTAAATCCAGATTTGTTTCATAAAGCTGAAAAAAAACAAGACCTAAATCTGTATTAATCCGAAAAACCCAGCCCACCTGCTGTTCATGTCTTCAAACTGTAGGCATTAAAAGCATGTATTGCCATCTAGTGGTATTTCATGGTCAAATCAAAAAAATGTAACACCAGGTTGTTAAGCTTGGTGTTATTTCCTCAAATGAAAGTTCATGGTTCGTCCATGCACTTTATGTAGTGTAAACGGACAAATGTTCTGTGATGACTAGTAAACTGAAAAAGGGTGCTTTTCACATACCTTAAGTAGAGCAAACGCCCTTTCAGCAGTGGAACATTATATGTACATGAAGTGGTTGAGGAGTTGGCTTACAGGACTTATTCCATTCATAATCATATGGTGTGTCTGCCTAAATTGGCACACGTGGCTGAAACTAAAGAAAAATAGACATAGTTAAAACAGATCCATAACTTCATTCTATATTTATCACCAACGTGCATCAGTGAAAATTACCGTTTATACTGTAAAATAATTTATAAAATTATAAAAAAAATGTCCGGGTGTTCGAGGGGGTAAATTTAGGTGGGAGATGTACACACTGCAACAAGAGAAGCTAAACACTCTTACATGCAAATATATTTTTCATGTTCAACAAGAAACCTGAATTACACAATTTTTATAATTAGATATTTAAAATATACAAAATAGGCTTAGAAAGCAACTGAGTGACATGATCATATAACGTTGCCCCGGTTTCTCTGAAGCCCCGCCTCTTTCTTATGCCTTTCGTCATTCAGCGTCTCTTCGCCGCCATGGTAACATCAGAGCGCGAAGATCTGTGGCTAAGACGGTCAAAAAGAATAGCTGCAAGGTAAAACCTCTAAAATGTTAACGTTATGCGAGTGTATACTTGCATGCAATATTAGACTTGAATTCTCTATGTCTTTTTAATAATCGTAAAGCAAATTTTAGTCTATTTTCTTGTTACCACGCGAATCTCTACTGCCTTCGGTGGCCTACGTCTGGGGCGTATTTCACAAGTGCCTTATGGGAGTTGTCGTCCATTTAACCGAAGTAACACTAAATTGTCTAGCAGATCTGGGTGGATTAAACTACAAATCCCTAGTCAGTCATAGTAACGGCAAGAAAGCAAGCGCTTAAAAATGTCTTGTAAGCATTGTCTGATATTTGGTTTGATTCGAATCTTGGTTTTCAGCTGTACTTTATATATCGTTTTGTCTGTTTAGTGGTTGTAAATGCTCGTTTTAAATAAATCCAGGTTAATATCATATAGCATAGTTCCTTTAGTGTCACTTGATGTCTTTGATATCTTTTGAGGTTCTGATTAACTACTGATTAACTATTGAGTAGTCCAACTGGGGTCAGTCTGTGCTGAAGTTATGTTCGAATATTTAACCTCTATAGCCTAATTAATGTCTGTTATTTTAACTTGCCAGGACTTTTTGACTTCCATGGCCTATCTTCAGTGAGCAACATCAGCAGAAGCACCTTCAATCCAGCAACTGTAATGTAACTCTGAGCTCTCAGATTGGACCCCCTCCCCCCGCAGTGCATCGCCTTAAAGAATTTTGCATGATGAATTTGGCGGAGATTTGTGACAATGCTAAGAAGGGAAGAGAATATGCATTGCTTGGGAACTATGACTCTTCCATGGTATACTACCAGGGAGTTATACAGCAGATCCACAAACATTGTCAGTCTCTAAGAGATCCTGCACTGAAGGTTAAGTGGCAGCAGGTGAGCCTCAAAAAGTAGAATGTTGAATCCTTAGTTTATATACTTTGTATAGACATGTGTATGAAGGAAGTTATTAATGCATTTCTAAAGACAATTCCAGTGATTTCTGGTATTCTTGTGACTTGAGAAACAATGGGACAATGAGCATAAAGTTATCTGCTGAATGCAGGTAAGGCAGGAGCTAGTGGAGGAGTATGAGCAAGTCAGAAGCATCGTAAGCGCTCTGGAGAGCTTTAAGGTGGATAAGCCAGTTGAGCTTCCCAATCCTCAACCAGAAGAATGTCCAAGGGACCCTGCTGTCTGGCCACCCCCTATCCCAGCCGAACACAGGTGTGTTGGTCCCTGCCATAATTAGTTCTTTTGTTGTGTCGGTCAATGAAATCAACAAAAGGATGTTGAGGATTGTTCATGAGGATTTTCATTTCATGAAGAATTCTTGGCATTCTTCTGTTTTTTTCAGTTACTGAAAATAGTGGTTTGGCTGGCAGATACTATGTGCAAGGATCTACATGGAAGTGTAGGTTGAAACATTGGTGGCATGGTGCTAGTTGTGACATGTTAAAAATATATCACAAAAAATACTGTTAATATATACACTAAGAAGTGAAAATTAGAACAGGACACAAATCGATTTAAAAAGATTGTAAGAATTGAATTAATGAAAAATATTGCTTTACATTTTCTGAAGTATAATTTTTATAATATAATTTTTCTTTGCATTGTTTCAAAGTATTTATTGGACTTGGTTAAAGTAGTCAAACTGCGTCTTACCACATTAAGTAAATGTTTTAGGTTCTGACTTTTACAGTGTAGGATTCAATATGTAGAACTGATATGTGTGTGTGTTCACTGACCACTTAATACATTCATGTATAATGAACAGTGCTTTGGTTAAAATAACACTTAGTATAGTTACACCAGTTAACTACATTGAATTGAACTGAATTGGTTTGAATTCGGCGGCACGGTGGCGTGGTGGGTAGCGCTGTCGCCTCACAGCGAAGAGGGCCTGGGTTCGATTCCCCGACCGGGTGACCGGGGTCCTCTCTGTGTGGAGTTTGCATGTTCTCCCCGTGTCTGCGTGGGTTTCCTCCGGGTTCTCCGGTTTCCTCCCACTGTCCAAAGACATGCGGTCAGGTTGATTGGACGTGCTAAATTTCCCCTAGGTGTGAGTGACTGTCTGTCTGCCCTGCGATGGACTGGCGACCTGTCCAGGGTGTATCCTGCCTTCCGCCCGAAGACTGCTGGGATAGGCTCCAGCACCCCCCCGCAATCCTGACGGAGAAGCGGATTAGTAAATGGATGGATGGATGGATGGTTTGAATTCAATTGAAATAAAAATATCCCCATTTCCCTCTTTGGACTCCTAGAGTGGCTGCCCAGGTGAAGAGGCCAAACACTGGTGTGAAACCCCAACGCAAGGACTCACCTGGGATGCAGCACCGTGGGCCGGCAGGGAAAGGCCAGCCTAATGTCAAATCAGACAAACCCGGCACCCGCGATGCCCGTGTAGCCAAAGCTAAAGATGACAAAGTGAGTAACCCTAAACAGTGTAAATCTTGTTTAGGGAAGTATGCCTTAGATCAGTGTTGTCATCACAGCCATTTCAAGTGAAAATGGAAAAAAAAAAATTCCATAGGAAACAAATTTAATTTCTAAGTGGAAATCCACAGAATTCCTCACCAGGAACGTCTAGGGATTGTCAAGGTTCAGATTCAGTTTCATTGCATTTTCTGACTTGGTTAAATTAAAACAGAACAGACTCCAACCTTGCTTAAATGCAAGAAAACAAGTTATAAATGTTTATCATAGCCTTTACCCTAGTATCAAAAGGAAAAATACACACACGTGTAGTAGACCTTGAAATATTACATGGACACTTGAAACATTAAAAATTTAAATGTACCCAGTTCCTCAGCCTTTTAAACCTACCTACTGCAGCTGAAATTTATTTTGATGATATGACTGGTGTGGAATTGCGTAGACTTGTGTGGAATTGGAACAGCAGTCCCATAGAATGTTGTAGAGGTAGGACAATCGGTGTGCAGAGTATGTTGCAGTGCAGGGCCAAACTTCTGAATGTATCTCCCAGGCCAACATCCCCTATTACTGCCACCTAATTCCACCTTACATTGTCTTTTACTTTCTTGGGGAAAATGTACAGCCTCAAAAGTCATTTTCTGCCATCATTTGTTTTTTATATTTTAATTTGTTAATGTATTGTGGAAATTCTGATTTACCATATTCAAAAGTGCATAATTTCAGCTATATCTTGACCTATCTAAACAATATTTAGATAGTCCAATAATAGTCCAACTGCACAATAGCAAGCTAGAAAACACCTAACACCCAATTTTACTTCAAAACTTGTATCATTTTTGAGTTAGACTTAATAAATGTGATTATTATTACTTGTCGTTAAAATGTTTATGATGGATATTAATAAGTACATGATACATATATGAATAAAGTAGTAAACAAGCAAGATATAAATAAGCATTTGTGTGTCTCCTTAGGGCAAGAAGGGGATCCAAGAGGGGGCAGGGGACGGAGAGCTGAAGAAATTTGACGGTACAGGTTACGACAGTGACTTGGTTGAAGCCCTGGAGAGAGACATTGTGTCAAGAAATCCCAACATCCACTGGTAAATACTGAAGTTTGTATCCTCTTATATTAGTGCCTCCCAGATGTTAACATTTTTGGCTTATATTTACACTGATTTCAATGAACTAAGAATTCTGAGAATGGATAAGATCGGCTGACATAATTTATGTTTATATTCTAGGCTTTAATTTTATACTTAAATAGAGTATGTGTTTTTACATACAGATATGGTTGTCAGTTCTCATTTGGCACACTTCTTAGATTACGTTTATTTCACATACCTTATTACTCAGTTGTGATTTTTTGTTTTTTGCTCATATGTGATCTTTCTGCCTTGGTAGTTTGCGGTTGTGCGTGAGTGGCTCATATCTGTCTTTAGTGTGAATGTACCTGTGTTCAGAAACAAACATGCATGCTCATCTTACTCAATTCATCCAAATGATGTATGTCATGAACAACAACAACAATGAATAACCAAACTAACAGCACAAGGCTTCATCACAAAAAGAATTAGCTCTGATCAGCTCTCAGTTCTTCATGATTAGCAAAGAATGTGAAAGGCTGATACTTTAATGCTTCTTCATTTTTTTCAAATTAGCTGCTGTTGCCACACTAAAAAACACTGGATGGTGATGGTAATATGTACACGTGGAGTGCAAAAAACCCTAAATGAATTCTAATCTGACTGTTGTCATTAAGGCTGCATGGCCATGTCATGAAAAACCATATAAAAACATGCATCTCCAAAATAGTAATTTTACAGCATAAGGTATTCTTAACCTTTCATTTAAGTAAATGTAAAGAGGTTTTATTCCATGTTATTTTGGAGCATTTTTTGTTTATTTATCTATACTTTTACACAAAAGGATATGCTGTCACGTTCAAATGATGTAGAAACTGGATGCTGTGCAAAATGAAAATAAAAACTTAATGATGTGCAAATCATTAAAACCCTATATTTGCTAGGGGCAACAGAAGACTTTAATGCTTAAAAAAGCACCTGGTTGAACATCTAACAACTAATTAGGTTTATTGGCAATTGGTTAGTAATGTGATTGGGTATAAAAGAGCATCCTGGAGAGGCTGAGTTTTCAGAAGTAAAGATGTGGAGGGGTTCACCACTCTGAGAAAGACTGCCTGAGCAAATAGTGCCACAATTCAAGAATAACAAATTATAATACAGGGCTGTTCAGTTTCATTCACAGAGGGCTGGTGTGGCTGCAGGTATTCACTCAAATAAAGCAAGAGGTCACCTGATGAAATGTCTGAAGACTAAGACCAACTGATTAAACTAGTAGATTAAGATGTGCTGCAGCTTGTTTGGAGTGAAAACCTGCAGCCACAGTGGCCCTTTGCAGAGAAGATAGAACCCCCTGGAGTAATAGCAATGAACTGAGAATTGATCATCTTTGGCACATAATATCATTAAGATTTCAAGACTCCGGAGCAATTTCTGTATGCAAAGGACAAAACCAATATTGGATGGCTGTTATCATTGGGCTCCAGATGGCACTGCACTGAAAACAGACACGATTCTGTAGTTGAAATTACTGCAGGGAATCAAGAAGACTGCAGTTTATTGCTGCATCCACAAATGCAAGTTGAAACTCTACCATAGCAAAGTAGAAGCCCTGTGTAAGCAGGATTCAGCTAAACTGGCCTGACTGTGATCTATACCTGTCACATTTGGGTTATTATGAAGTGAAAAATATGACAAAGGAGACTCTGAACTGTTGAGCAGCTGAAATGCTACATCCAACAGAAATAGGAAAACTTTTCACGGTCAAAACTACAGGAATTGGTCTCCTTATTCCTTACAGCGGTAAACATGTGGTAAATGTGCCCGAACTTTTTTGAAACGTGTTGCCGGCGTCAAATAGAAAATTGGGCATATATTTAAAAAAAAAAAACAGTATAATTTCTCTGTTTCAACATTTGGTGTCTTTGTATTAATTTCAATGAAATATAAGGTTTAAATGATTTGCCCATCATTGCCTTCTGTATTTATTTACATTTTGCATCCTGACATTTTTGGAAATGGGGTTGTAATAAAATAAATAAATAAATAAAATAATAAAACTGACCTATATGAGGCAAAAGGAACCCGAAGGTTAATAGACTCTAACGTCATATTGAACTTTTAATATCTGCGAACTGCTACCCTAAACTCAGAAGACAAATAACAGACTCCAAAATGACCATGCTGAACAAGGACAGCAGTAAAAACTGTGAATTTCTCTGCTTATTTGTTTGTGGAAGCCGACCAAACAGAAAGGAACCACATTTTGTTTTGTTTACCTGACGTAAGGAACAATGCTAGCAAAGGGGCCCAAACACAGTGCCGAAACGGGAATAAAGAGACTAGATATAAGCAAGAAGATGCCAATTGCAAATATAGTAGCAGGCATTTTGATGACGTTATCATAAAGGGTCTGTTCCATGGAGCAAAGTTGTGATGAAAGTTCAGTTGGATTTGTAATGGCTTTTTAGACTGAGGTCACAATGCTGCATATCAGATATGTATCAGATTTCAGTATGTTTGTTTCAGTACTGTTATTCATTAAAGAGCCTACATTTGACCACCTTTAGGGTATGAACTACCTTGTGCCTGACTCATGAAAACTTTGTTACAACGAGCAAACGAGCAGAGATTTGTGCAAATGATGAATCAGCTTCAGAGTGTGAAATTAAGCCCCAGCCTAGCCAGTTTATACCACTGTGCATGTAAAATAAGTACATCCACTTTTATACTAGATTGCCATGCACACAAATCACCACTGTTATTTTCTATTTGTATTCTCATTATTGATACTATAGGTCGTATTGATAATATTTGGTTAAGCAGTCGCAAATCAGCCATTTTTTGCGTTCAAATATGATTGTGGGTTCATTTTGATGTGGGTTCATTCTTTTATATTTTTTTGTTCAGAATGATCGGTTCTCATTAGTACTGGTGTCTCATTTACATATTACTTATGACTCAGGCCCTAATTCTTTCAGATGTTTCATAGAGACTGATAAAACAACATTCAGCAACAACATTCTTGATAGCCATTAGCTGTGCTTGTAGGTGGAGTTAAGAGGTAAAGTAGTGAGTGCACTGCTCCGCCTACTGACCAAACATTAAAGAACAAAATGTGAAATAAAAAATGTCTTGACTTTTTTTCCAGATGTCAGGGTGATGAGAATTTTCTAATATAACACATTTAAATGCAATGTTAACACTAACTGTGTTTAGTATTTTAAATGTTTTGTGTGGTGTTACTCACATAAAACAAAAGCACAGTGTAATGTATACAATTTTCAAATGGGGCATTGAATAGTTCCAGCACTTTATACCACTGTACATGTACAATAAGTACACCCACATTTGTATGGGATTGTCATGTGCACACATTTTTGGTATTATTGTTCCTTTATATTGATGTTCTCCTTATTGGTATTTCAGACAATATTGGTTTGGTTTGTTAACCACAAATCAAGCGTTTTTCATATTGATAAATTATTGTACTCAAATGTACACACACTTCTACCAGATGTGGTGGGGTTAATTTTGACATTGTTTCTGTTCAAAATGACCAGTTCACCATATCGCTGCTATCAGAAGAAAACCTCATATCTCCAATTGTGAAGTTTTTCAGGTTTTGACATCCATCCATCCATCCATTTTCTAAGCCGCTTCTCCGTCAGGGTCGCGGGGGGTGCTGGAGCCTATCCCAGCAGTCTTCGGGCGGAAGGCAGGATACACCCTGGATGGGTAGGTTTTGACATAATTTGAGAAAAAAAAAAGTTAACCATTACATTGTACATTTCATGATGAATGGACCAAAAGAAATAACCTAAAATGAAAAAAATGTCTGGTCCCACTGACTTGCATTAAAAGCAGGTTTTTTCCTTCTCCTGTAAAGTTATTGTTTTGGAGATACAAGGATTTCTTCCGACAACAGCGATATGTTGCTGTGAGCTAGCGGCACCCGTAATCTAAGTCACCTGATGCAGGTGATGAAGGCCCTTGGGGGCAGCTGAATGTTAGTGCCAGCTTGGTTTGGGCTGAACTCTCCAAGGTGGTAGATCTTCAGGACTGGGATTGGGCATTCATGTTCTAAGGCAAGGAGGTGCTTGTTAAATAGTTTCTGAGTTAAATCAGGTGTGGTAGAAGAGACAAAGCAAAAAATGTACATAGAACATGTCTCAAAGTGAAGACTGCAGTCAACCTTCCTAGCACTGGTATGAAGGTTCCTCTTCAGTGCTCACTTTCTAACCATTGAGACGGTCTGTCACAGCCTGTACTGACATGTCACAGCTAAAAAAAAGAAGCTGTGAGTGAGTGAGCAGCGTTACACATTTAAAAATGTTAAATTAGAATTCACACTTCATTATATTTCTTTACAGGCTCTGGTGCTGCAGCATCTTGCCACTCATGAGTGTTTCCATCGTTTGTCAAAGCTATATGTAAAGAATTGTGGTCAACCGTAGGTCTCGAAGGACACCCCGGTTGAGTCCTGTGATTTTTCACAAAGGTTTCTTAGCCACATTCGAAGAATCCTACAAAAGACAACCTTCAGTGATGTAACTAGTGACATAACCTTCCTCAGCTGCATCCTTAGCTTTGAGACTCAGCCATAGTGCGGGGCCAGGACTGAGCCTGGAAACCCTTGCCCCAAGTTTTTGACCTATTGTGGACAAATTGTAAGTTTCAGTCCTGGTGATGACATGAAAAAAAAACAAAGTTCCTTATTATCAGCGCATTACCAGCTATATCTGTGGCAATACTGATAAAACTCTGGGTAGGGCTGTCATGATTATGGATTATGAACCTATGATTGTCATTTAAATAAGTCTGAAGAACAATTTAATTATCTTTTCTTGTTTGTTGTTTCCAACTATGAGCCTACAGTGGTCAAGTTGGCTCAGTACACACTTGCCAGATATATTTACTTAGTAGCCAACACTGGTCACTAACTTGTCAGATGTGTTTGCTTAGTGGCTTACACTGGTCACTAACTTGTCAGATGTGTTTACTTGTGATCTAACACTGGTGGCCAACTTGTCAGATGTGTTTACGGATGATCTAACACTGCTCGCTAACTTGTCAGATGTATTTGCTTAGTAGCCAACACTGGTCGCTAACTTGTTAGATGTGTTTACTTAGTAGCCAGCACTGGTCACTAACTTGTTAGATGTATTTGCTTAGTAGCCAACACTGGTCGCTAACTTGTCTGATGTATTTGCTTAGTAGCCAACACTGGTCGCTAACTTGTTAGATGTGTTTACTTAGTAGCCAGCACTGGTCACTAACTTGTTAGATGTATTTGCTTAGTAGCCAACACTGGTCGCTAACTTGTCTGATGTGTTTACTTAGCAGCCAACACTGGCCGCTAACTTGTCAGATGTGTTTACTTAGTAGCCAACACTGGCCGCTAACTTGTCAGATGTGTTTACTTGTGATCTAACACTGGCCGCTAACTTGTCAGATGTGTTTACTTGTGATCTAACACTGGCCGCTAACTTGTCAGATGTGTTTACTTGTGATCTAACACTGGTCGCTAACTTGTCAGATGTGTTTACTTGTGATCTAACACTGATCGCTAACTTGTCAGATGTGTTTACTTAGTAGCCAATACTGGTCACTAACTTGTCATATGTATTTGCTTAGTAGCTAACACTGGTTGCTAACTTGTCAGATGTGTTGACTTGTGATCTAACACTGGTCACTAACTTGTCAGATGTGTTTACTTGTGATCTAACACTGGTCACTAACTTGTCAGATGTGTTTACTTGTGATCTAACACTGGTCACTAATTTGTCAGATGTGTTTACGTATGATCTAACACTGGTCGCTAACTTGTCTGATGTATTTGCTTAGTAGCCAACACTGGTCGCTAACTTGTTAGATGTGTTTACTTAGTAGCCAGCACTGGTCACTAACTTGTTAGATGTATTTGCTTAGTAGCCAACACTGGTCGCTAACTTGTCTGATGTGTTTACTTAGTAGCCAACTCTGGCCGCTAACTTGTCAGGTGTGTTTACTTAGTAGCCAACACTGGCCGCTAACTTGTCAGATGTGTTTACTTGTGATCTAACACTGGCCGCTAACTTGTCAGATGTGTTTACTTGTGATCTAACACTGGTCGCTAACTTGTCAGATGTATTTGCTTAGTAGCCAACACTGGTCGCTAACTTGTCAGATGTGTTTACTTGTGATCTAACACTGGCCGCTAACTTGTCAGATGTGTTTACTTGTGATCTAACACTGGCCGCTAACTTGTCAGATGTGTTTACTTGTGATCTAACACTGGCCGCTAACTTGTCAGATGTGTTTACTTAGTAGCCAATACTGGTCACTAACTTGTCATATGTATTTGCTTAGTAGCTAACACTGGTTGCTAACTTGTCAGATGTGTTGACTTGTGATCTAACACTGGTCACTAACTTGTCAGATGTGTTTACTTGTGATCTAACACTGGTCACTAATTTGTCAGATGTGTTTACGTATGATCTAACACTGCTTGCTAACTTGTCAGATGTATTTGCTTAGTAGCCAACACTGGTCACTAATTTGTCAGATGTGTTTGCTTATGATCTGACACTGGTCACTAACTTCTCAGATGTCTTTGCTTAGTAGCTAACACTGGTTGCTAACTTGTCAGATGTGTTTACTTATGATCTAACACTGGTTGCTAACTTCTCAGATGTATTTGCTTAGTAGCCAACACTGGTCACTAACTTGTCAGATGTGTTTGCTTAGTAGCCAACACTTGTCACTAACTTGTCAGATGTGTTTGCTTATTATCTGACACTGGTCACTAACTTGTCATATGTATTTGCTTAGTAGCTAACACTGGTTGCTAACTTGTCAGATGTGTTTACTTGTGATCAAACCAGTGGTGGACAAGTACACAAATCATGTACTTGAGTTAAAGTAGAGATACCCAAGGTAAAATATTACTCCAGTGAAAGTAGAAGTCCTTACTCTAGACCTCAAAAAGTAAGATATTTAACTTTGAACTTTGTAGTGAAGTGAAAGTAAAAAGTCACCCAAAATAGAAATACTTAAGTAAAGTACAGATACATGAAAAAACTTTTTTTTTTTACATTTTACTTTACATTACATTTACTTAGTTACTGTCCACCACTGGATCGAACACTGGTCACTAACTTGTCAGATGTGTTTACTTGTGATCTAACACTGGTCACTAACTTGTCAGATGTATTTGCTTATTAGCCAACGCTGGTCGCTGACTTGTTAGATGTGTTTACTTATTAGCGCCCGGTACCAGTAAATCAGTACTGCATGCAGCAAATTATTAGAGTTAAGCAATGTTTCATTTTTTCACAAGAGTGAAAATATAAGCAAAAGGCGCTCATTCTGCTAGCATTCATGCAAAATTGGTAGGATTAGCTACATAGCTAGCTAATAATAATAATGGAAAAAACAAAAACAAAACATTGCTCAACACTGCCTTCTAAACCGGTTTGAGCACAAAGTTAGAACTTTTTGATTTTATACGCCTCCTGATGTCTCAGTGTAAGCATGTACTGCTTTCTTTTATTTACATTTATTCACCTCAAACCAACACACCCAGTCCATTTTTTGTGTTGCCGCACAATATCACTGTGAAATTTAAGAATGGTAGACAAAGATTAGTCAGTTGTAGTATTTGCAATCATCTTAAATTATACCGATCAGGTGATTATGTAATATTTGGATCATGCCTGACAGTGGATTGTCAATATTGCCAGATATTATCAGCCAGCTGATTATACTGACCTGACTCTACTTTATATTATTTCTAAAATGAAAGTGTTTTTACTGACTTTTTAACTTGAGGAGTGTGTTTTTTCAATAGTAAGAAATGTGTCTGTATTTTTCTAGTGTAATACGTCCTGGAGTTAAATATGTTTATCACTAAAACAACTGACTGCCTTGTCGCTTTGTGGGATTCGACTCCTGCAATGTGAGTGACAGCTGTCAGTCAGTGTGGTGGTGAATTGCTCATTGCTTGACTGTGACTCACACAAGCTGTTGTATGTTATGATTCATGTAGGGATGATATAGCAGATCTGGAGGATGCCAAGAAGCTGCTGCGAGAGGCTGTGGTCTTGCCAATGTGGATGCCAGATTTCTTCAAGGGCATCCGGCGCCCATGGAAGGTTAATATGTTGGACCTTGCCAACCAGACTCAGACACCCATATGTGACACATTTCAGTGTTCACAAAAACAAACACATTTTGCACGTCTGCTTTTGAAATTTTTTTAAATTAATGAAAGCTCAGAAAACACATGTATGCCCTCTTTTGACATTTATGCCTTACAGCTCCCTCAAGTTTTACGTTTCAAGTTTTATAACCCTGGAAGCTGAAAAAAACACTGAAAGATATCAGAACAGAATGAAATTTGAATATTTTCACAGCCTTTAAATATTATCTCCTGGAGCAAGATATTCTTGTGATAATGACAGTATAGAAAATAAACCAGATAAAACTAAAACTTGAGTTATGCATATACTGAAAATGCTACATATATTTTAGTCCACTTGATGGTGCCGTTTTGTAAAATTTAGCCTTGGTGAGCTTTGTGATTATTTCAATCAGATAGGTTTATGTTGTCACTCTCAGAACAAAATCTATTTATTTATTTATTTATTTTTACATAATTATTTTTACATTGACAAAAACACCAGCTTCGCTTGGTGTGTATACATGATTCTGTATGTGCACTCTTAAGAAGAATGTTGCCACAAAGTGTTCTTCAACCATTCAAACCATTCAAAACACCACTTCTGGTTTCTTAAAGATCCATGTTTGAGATTTGATTGTGAGGAACTTTTACGCTGTGTGTAGGTTCTTTAAACTTTAACTTAAAAAAACACTTACACATCTCATTTACAAAAACATGGTTCCGCAATGAACCATGCATTGTTTTTAGGGAACTGAAAGTGGCTCTACTATGGCATCATGCCAACAGGCCTGTCAGACATGAAATTGCAGAAGACTGTAAATTGCCATATAAATAATTCCTAATAACAATATAAATGTCTTTTTTTCACTGTATGCAACAATTACAATACAGGTCTAAAATGGCATAGATTGATCTTCCCTATACTGTCAATACTGAGTAACTTCCAAAGGATGTCAGAAACAGATTTCTGCAGCTAACATCACCAAGTAACCTCAGTAGCCTAAAAATACATTACATCCTTCCATAATGTAAAACTAATCCCTCCCAAACTGAACTTAACTTAGATAACTTGGGCTTTAAAACTGTGAAACATTAATGTATTGAGCAGAATGACAGATCCTTTCTCTGAGGTCAGTGTTAAACTTTGGTGCAGATATTTGTACATGAGTCAGATCAGATTTCAGTTTCACTTGTCATTTCATTTCAACTTGCATTTTGACTTAGTAGCTTATATTTAAATATTAAATTAATATTCTTTTGTCCTCTTTGAAGAGCTGTCTATGTTAAAATAGTAATGGGTATTTACTAATAAAATGCAATATTTAATAATAAACTTTATATATATATATATATATATATATATATATATATATATATATATATATATATATATATCGCTAGAAATATCAGTAAAACAGGAAATTGGTGTCTCAGTATCACAGAATACCGGAAGAGATGATACATCGCCCAGCACTATGGTCATGGATCAAAGTGGGCCCTTAGTCAAAGGGCCCATGACACGTCTCGAAAACGTGTTTTCTGTGTTGTTTTTTTGTGTGTATTTACATACATTTGCAAATGCGATCAGGTTATTTTGTAATTGACACCTTTATTTAGAGTGTGTGTCTGTACATGATTTTATTGTTTGGAAAGGTTTCTCTTTAAACTTACACGCTGATCCATTGGTTCACAGTATGCCTTTCTACTGTCTCTTAGGGTGTGTTGATGGTGGGACCCCCAGGTACAGGCAAGACCATGCTGGCTAAAGCTGTAGCTACTGAGTGTGGCACCACCTTTTTCAATGTATCATCCTCCACGCTCACCTCAAAGTACCGTGGAGAGTCTGAGAAGCTTGTGCGGCTGCTCTTTGAAATGGTAACTCCTAAAACTTTAAGGATCAATCTGTTGCCTTCCTCTCTCATTGATTACTCTATAATTCATAGTAGTTACTTCTCTGGAAAGGCATATTAAGTATTAGAGTGTTTGTGTTGGTGTTGTATTGTTGGATAAGAAGGCTCTTAATCGCCATTCCAGTTCACTCCAATGGTGTTTAGTTGGGATGAGGTCAGTGCTCTGTGCAGGCCACTGGAGTTCGTCCACACCAGTCTCATCTTAATGGACCTTGCTTTGTGTACAGGGGCACAGTCTTGCTGGATCAGGAATGGGCTTCCCAAAACTAGCCACACAGTTGGAAGCATATAATTGTTTAAAACATCTTTGTATGCTGTAGCCTTAACATTACACTTAACTGGAACTAAGGAGCCAAGGCCAAACCATGAAAAACAGCCCTAGACAATTATCCCTCCTTGACCAAACTTTACTTTTGGCACATTCAGAGAGATAGTGTCCTTCTGACATCTGCTAAACCCAGATTCATCCATCAGACTGCCGGATAGTGAAGTGTGATTCATCATTTCAAAGAACACATTTCCGCTGCATCCAGAGTCCAGTTGCAGCATGCATTTACATCACTCCAGCAGACTCTTGGCATTACACATGATAATTTTAGGCTGGTGTGCAGCTGCTCATGGGTCATGAAAACCCCTTTTTTAAAGCATTTAATGCCCAGTTATTGTGCTAATATTGGTTCCAGAGGCAGTCTGGTACTCTACAGACTGATAAAACTGAAGGTGTTTTTTTTTTTCTTTTCTTTTCACACTACACGCTTCAACACTTGACTGTCCTGCTATGTGAGTTTGTGTGGTCTGCTATTTGTAGCTGAGCTGTTGTTGCCCCTAGGCACTTCCATTTTACAATAATAGCACTTCCAATTGGACGACAGATCTAGCAGGACACAAATTTGGCAAACTTATATGTGGCAAAGGTGGAATCTTATGACAGTATCACACTTAAAGTCACTGAGCTCTTCAGCTTTCAGATCTTCACAGTTCTTCTTTGCTTTAGTAAAAATGACATATCGCACTGCAATTTCATATCACAAATCTTCAAAATATATAATAGAATTGTACAGTGGCTCAAGGTTTTCCATTCCTATTAATGGTCATAAGTTAACACGTCAGAAAATGTTAAATATGGGGCAAATGATGCACTTGTTGAAATGTAACCTTGTTTTTCAGGTGACTGACATGGGGATGATAAAATTATAATTTTTTTCCTGTTCAGCCCTTCTGAATAATATTCATTAGTTTTTATAAAAAAGTCTTCTGTATTCAACAGGCTCGATTTTATGCCCCTACTACTATCTTCATCGATGAGATTGACTCTATATGTGGGAGACGTGGCACATCAGACGAACACGAAGCAAGTCGTCGAGTGAAGTCTGAGCTGCTGGTGCAGATGGATGGTAAGCAGGAGACTGGCTTCTTAAAAGATTCTTATTTCATTTGAATTTTAGTCATATTGTGAATTACCTAATCCTGGCAACTCATATGCAGGTGTTGGGGGTGCATTAGAAAATGATGACCCTTCTAAAATGGTGATGGTCCTGGCTGCAACCAACTTCCCATGGGATATTGATGAAGCACTGAGGAGAAGACTGGAAAAGAGGATTTATATTCCTCTGCCCACTGGTATGACCAAGTAGTTGTTCTCTCTCTTTCACAGTCTCTTTCCCACACACCCTCATTCACAGTCACACGGGGGCACACACACATATACATAGGCTTCATATAAGCACCCTGAAGAAGCTTGAAGGCCAGAGCATCCTTGCGAAATTAAATTCTCGAGGGTTGTGTGAAGGTGAAAGCACCTTCATGAGGTTACAAGCTCACATGCTTTCTACAGTTTTGTGTTGCCTATTGCAGATGCTTCACGTGATGCTATTACATTTTATGATAGGTTTCATGACTACTGGAAAATGATTGTTATTGGAAAATGATTGATTCAAATGTCACTATAATGATTGATAGTGCCATTTGAATTCAGAATACTGTCACCATTTAAGATGGAATGAGAAGATTCAAACAGGAAGATGGTAAATGGAAAGCCAACTTCAGCCTCGTCCTCCTGTGAACCTAAATACAACGTATATGTTTTAGTACTTAGTACTAGTTAGTACTACTGAATAACAGACTAGGAGATATTCATTGTTTATTTAACAAATGTGCGTTTAACAGTGAAATATTAGTGTGTCCACCAAAGCTGAAGTTGTCCATCTTTGTTTATTGGCAGGCATCTTTTTTACTGAAGCTTTGTTGTGTAGGGTCTTGGTCTGTGGAATTAGCCCAGCTGCCATTTGTGCGACATGGTGACTGAGGCCTCCATGCAATGTCTGCAGGGTTGTTCGTTTTCTCTGCAATTACGTCATACTGTTCGCTGAAGCCAAGCGAACATCGTCTCTGCAAGAAGTATGCTGAGGCCCTTAGAGATTTTGTTTCTGGAGAGATTTTGTTTTGGTAGAATGTTCTCCGATCAGCAGGTCATTTTATATGCTCTTCCACCTCATTCTGCATAATAAATGATAAGAAAACTCAGTGCTGTTGTGCTGCCAGAGTAAAGGTACACAAAACAGTAAGGGTGCATCTATAATTGTAAATGGGTATTTTTAAAAAATAAATTTAAGGTTATCGCTCTAACTCAAGGTTTCAGTATCAGTATGTAAATATGGTGTCATCTCTACTTTTTTGATTTTTAAATTCTTTCACCTCACTAAAAGGTTGAAATTTTCTAATTTCTGTGTAAGAACAAGAGACAATTTTATATAGCTTTTTGCTTATTTCCCAATAATTGTGGAGGACAATTCACTGCACATGAGCAAATACAGCTCCTCCAGTTCACCCACACAGACATCCCACTTACGCAAAGCAAATGTTTTACTGATCATACATAACAAGCCCCATTCACAAAGTATTGAGTCACTGGCCTTGTGTTCTTGTGAATGAATCACTTTCTCACTCAGGTGCTTCACTCATGCCTTGGATGACAAATGGAAAGTGTTTGCCACCTTCCATGATTTTCTCTATTACTACATATTTGTCCCAGTGAGTGCTTCTTTTGACAATGCAAGAGATCATTAAACAAAATAAAGAGGACTTTATCTGATGTGGAAAAAAAGATGTTATTTATTTAGAAAGCAAAAATGTCAAAGATATGAATCATCCCTGTGGAAAAATAGAAATTCCCTCCTTTATAATTAACAACTTTCGTGGTCTTCAGTAGCAACAGCTGTAGCTAACATATGTGTGTCTTAGAAACATACAAATGGTTTTGTATTATTTTCCATTATAAAAACTTTGAGGAGATTAATCACTCTGATGGCAAATTTCAATATGAGTGAAAATTTGTGAGATTATAATCAACAGGACTGCTGGCTACATTCAAGCCTTTCTGTGTTAAACCAGCTTAATCTTACAAAACAATGACATTTATTGTCAGATTTCTCAGATATTTGTCTTGCATCGCAGTGGCTACTTTACACTACACTCACAGCTTCCAGAAAAAAAAATGTCACAGTAAGACAATCATTTAATACACTTTACATCAGTACACTTCATAACCTTCTCTGAATTCCACAGTGCTTCCCACTACTCCTAATTTTGCACAGGAAGTGTATTTGTATCTAAACTGAGCGATAGGTTCCTAAACCTATTAAGTCCTGAACTTATAGTGCATGTCTTGGATCAGACAAAATACTACATACTAATCTTTCCATAATTTTTCTATAGGCTGTTGTAAAACCATCCTCCAAAGATTGACCTACAATCTTGAAATGAATTTGTCTAAGCAATCTAGTCCAAAATATACCATATAATATGCTGTCATACAGTATTGCATGACACTCTGGATTACAGTAGTATAAAAGAAAGATAAAATCTTATTATTGGCTCCAATGACTGGACTAAACTGCTGTATTTTACTGAAGATATAATAACAATAATATCACTATCATGGAATACGACCAATCCTTGAATTTGTTGCATCTACATGTACCCCAAGGTATTCGTAGGACTTAACCTGCTTCATTTCTTAATTCTGAATTCTTATGAATCGTATAAATTCAATTTGGTGGATTTGTTGCTTGACTTACTGAGGTGGTAATTACTTTTTTCCACATTCCTTAAATAAATTCAATAATAAAATTTTTTTTAAATGTGTTTTATGATTGGTATGGATCTCTTTGTCATATAATGCATTTTATGTTAATTATGTAAATGTGACAAATATACAATAATAGAAAAGAAGGGCAGGGGAAAGTCTCATTTCATTCTGTCTACGACTGCATGCACTGAGCCTTAACGTCCATACTGTGACGGTTTAGGATGAATACACTTACTGCTACACCCCTACACTGTACATACATGCAGGCAGATTAATTCATTATAATTGTGGTACTTTTGTTCACAGTACTACGGACAGTCCCCTGAACAGTTTGTCCTGCTTTAGCTCACTGGATTCAGCTCATCAACTATTTATCAAACCCTTTATGAACTGAATCAGGTGTCCTGGAACACGAAAATAAAAACATGAAACTGTGCAGTGCAATGGAAAACCCCTGTAGTAACTGAAACTGCACTCTTTAGCAATAGGGCGAGCAGAGCTGCTGAAGATTAGCCTGAGGGAGGTGGAAGTGGCACCTGATGTTGACCTGGCTGTCATCGCTGAGAAGATTGAGGGGTACTCTGGCGCCGATATCACCAATGTCTGCAGGTATGTCAGGAAACAACTAAAATGTGTGCACACACATTGTGTCCAAAAATTTGACAAGTATTTATCTTCTGAAATCAGAGGTATTAATACAGAGTGTAGGAATGTTCTTTATTCTTGCACCACTCCAGACAACGGAACTCCACTGCTCCCCTGCCTAGTGCCACAGTGCTGTATTCCCCTATATCATGGTACATGGTGACCATAGGCTCATGTGTGGCCGCTCCAGAGCATCTCATTTTATTGACAATGCTTTTGTGTACTAATTATATAAGCTGTATGCGTGCAATTGCCTGACTGCAAAGTTCTGAGAAAGTCTTGCCTCCCTTAGTTATCGTTGCTACCTCTGTCAACTTTCATTATAAAATGGATCATTCAGACCGTTGTAAAATCCACGATGTACGCTGACCTATGACCGCGCTACAAGAAATGAATTGTGTATTACTATGCCATAGTATGAAAAAAATCCTTGTGCTGTTAATGGAACAATCTTTGACTGTGATGCTGGACCACCAAGTATATTGAGGAAGAACCTGTTTTTTGTTTAAATTGAGGGGCTGGCAGCTTATGATGTTAACCAGAACATCTGGTCAGCTAGGTAACAGGCTAAAAGATAGCCAACAGCCAAAATGTCATTAATATCATAGGCTGGAATTAAAGTGCTTACGGTATGATTAACTGTAAAACAGCAATATGAATGTCTAAAAAATACCACTTGAATGGCTTACATGCTTCAAATGTTTCAGTCAGAAGTAGTGTCAACCCCAGACTGAATCCCAAACGGCTCCATACTCCCTAAATAGTGTGGTAGCTATGAGTTTAGAAGTTCGAGCTTCTACAGCCAAATAATGCATCATTTATTGAGTATTTATTGAGTACAGATGTGTCTGAGTCCCAAATGACTATTTCTTAGCTGGACCCAGTATTTAAATTCGTTTGTAGTGCATTATGTAGGGAGCAGGGAGCCATTTGAGATTAAGCCCTGATAAAATCGCAGTAACACACAGCATCTCATGGCTTATTTTTACTTTTTTTTACAGGCTACCTAGTAGCACCTGTAACACTTGTAATTAGAGCTGTTTGATAATTAAGCTCTTCAAAGGGGAATTGAGAAGCTCACATCTGAAACTTTTTATATTACGGAAAAAAACTGGCTTTACAAGATGGTCGGTGCAGGCATGTTTGAGAGCTGACAAAATTAGAATATAAATAAATCTAAAACAAACAGTTAGTGGATTATGGAGACCATGTTTACGGTAATTAAACCAGGGAAATCATTTAATCACTCCACCTTAAAGAGGTAGGTTTTCATGGCTAATATAGAGGAAGTTTCTGTAACAGCATTGCTCCTTCAGATGATCTAATGCTGGTGCTAGTCATCTAGTTAGGGCGTTTTCACACCTGAAAGTCAGGATCATAGTCCAAACCAAGGTTCATGTTTTTGTTACATTGTATACATTTGATCTAGTTAGTTTTGGTTTCGCATTGCAAATTAGCAAGAGCACCAAAGAACATTGCATAACATACCAACGTCCTGTTGTCATCACCTACATTGGCTGCGTCTCCCTATACTTGACATTGGTTTGTAGGGGAGGATGCGCCTCAAGTCGCCTTTTCCGTTTGAAAGGAGCAAAATATTCACGTTTGAATCTTCAACTTCTTCTTCTAATTGTTCTGAAAGTCCAAACTGTCCAAGAAAGTGTTTTCACACTGCAAACGAACCAAACCATGGTTTGGCTTGATTGGATTGAGACCATCTCTTTTGGGTGGACCAAGTTTTGGTCCTTTGGTCCAGACTGTGGTTTAAGATGCCTTTTACCCCGACTATTTTGGTTTGGACCAAACTGAAAAGTCTGAAGATCCAGACCAAACAAGGTAGATGTGAAAGCACCCTTAGATGCTGAGGAGGACTTGTCTTTTACACAAGGTCTTGTGGCAACTTTAATGAAACAATACAGAGAATGGCATGTGTATGAGAGCTTTAATATTTATCCTTACACTCAATGTAACTAGACTAGATAGCAAATTAATCTTAATATTTTTCTGTTACCTCTTTTTTACTTATTCATCATATGAGAAATTGAAAATGTTTGTAGCAAATACAGTCTTTGTGTGTGTGTGCGTGCGTGCGTGCGTGAGTGTATATATATTGATCACCTCATTGACTTTCTCTGCCATTACACACTTTAACTGCTGCTGCACTCCGCACTTTAACTTTAGACTCATACTTTGCACATTGTAAGGTTTACAGGTATGACTGTGTGTGTGTGTGTGTGTCTGTGTCTGAGTGAGTGATGGTAGGAATGCATGTTTTATTTCCATCCATCCATCCATCCATTATCTTCCGCTTGTCCGGGGTTCGGGTCGCGGGGGCAGCATCCTAAGCAATGAAGCCCAGACCTCCCTTTCCCCAGCCACTTCCACCAGCTCTCCAAGGGGGATTCCGAGGCGCTCCCAGGCCAGCTGGGCGATATAGTCGCGCCAGCGTGTCCTGGGTCTTCCCCGGGGTCTCCTCCCAGGTGGACTCGCCTGTGACACCTCCCGAGGGAGGCGTCCAGGAGGCATCCTAACCAGATGCTTGAACCACCTCAGCTGGCTCCTCTCGACGTGAAGAAGCAGCGGCTCTACTCGGAGTCCCTCCCGGATGACTGAACTTCTCACCCTATCTCTAAGGGAGAGTCCAGACACCCTGCGGAGGAAACTCATTTCGGCCGCTTGTATTCGCAATCTTATTCTTTCGGTCATTACCCAAAGCTCATGACCATAGGTGAGGGTGGGAACGTAGATCGACCGGTAAATCGAGAGCCTTGCCTTATGGCTCAGCTCTTTCTTTACCACAACAGACCGGTAAAGAGCCCGCATCACTGCTGACCCAGCACCAATCCACCTGTCAATCTCCCGCTCCCTTGTACCATCACTCGTGAACAAGACCCCGAGATACTTGAACTCCTCCACTTGAGGCAAGAGCCTATCCCCGACCCAGAGAGGGCTCTCCACCCTTTTCCGCCTGAGAACCATGGTCTCGGATTTAGAGGTACTGATTCTCATCCCAGCCGCTTCACACTCGGCTGCAAACCGATCCAGCGAAAGCTGAAGTTCGCGGCCTGATGTCCCCAATAGGACCACATCATCTGCAAACAGCAGTGATGTGACCCTGAGGTCACCAAACCGGACACCCTCCATCCCTTGACTGCGCCTAGAAATTCTATCCATAAAAATTATGAATAGAATCGGTGACAAAGGGCAGCCCTGACGGAGTCCAACTCTCACTGGGAACGAGTCTGACTTACTGCCGGCTATGCGAACCAAACTCCAGCTTTGTTTGTACAGGGCCTGAATGGCTCGTAGCAAAGAGCCATGTACCCCGTACTCCCGAAGCACCTCCCACAGAATACCCCGGGGAACACAGTTGAATGCCTACTCCAGATCCACAAAGCACATGTGGACTGGTTGGGCAAACTCCCATGAACCCTCCAGAATCCTGGAGAGGGTGAAGAGTTGGTCCAGTGTTCCACGACCAGGGCGGAACCCGCACTGTTCCTCCTGGATCCGAGGTTCGACTATAAGCCGGACTCTCTTCTCCAGTACCCCTGCATAGACCTTGCCAGGGAGGCTGAGGAGTGTGATTCCCCTGTAGTTGGAACACACCCTCCGGTCCCCTTTTTTAAAAAGAGGGACCACCACCCCAGTCTGCCAATCCAGTGGCACCGCCCCCGATGTCCACGCAATGTTGAAAAGGCGTGTCAGCCAAGACAGCCCCACAACATCCAGAGCCTCAGGGCGGATCTCATCCACCCCTGGAGCCTTGCCACCAAGGAGCTTCTTAACTACCTTAGCGACTTCGGCCTCAGTAATGGACAAGCCTATTCCCATGTCCCCAGACTCAGCCTCCTCACTGGAGAACGTGGCGGTGGGATTGAGAAGGTCCTCAAAGTGTTCCTTCCACCGCCCAATGACGTCTTCAGTCGAAGTCAGCAGCACACCATCTCCACTATATACAGTGCTAGTGGCACACTGCTTTCCCCTTCTGAGTCGCCTGACGGTTTGCCAGAATCTTTTCGGAGCCGACTTAAAGTCAGTTTCCAAGGCCTCACCAAACTCCTCCCATACACGGGTTTTTGCCTTGGCAACAACTGAAGCCGCAGATCGCTTGGCCTGTCGATACCTGCCAGCTGCCTCTGGTGTCCCACAGGCCAACCATGCCCGGTAGGACTCCTTCTTCAGCTTGACGGCATCTCTCACCTGGGGTGTCCACCACCGGGTTCGAGGATTACCGCCCCGACAGGCACCAACTACCTTACGGGCACAGCTACAGTCAGCCGCTTCAGCAATGGAGGAACGGAACATGGCCCATTCTGAGTCAATGTCCCCCACCTCCCCCGATATCTGGTCAAAGTTCTGACGGAGGTGTGAGTTGAAGATCAATCTGACAGGTTCTTCTGCTAGACGTTCCCAGCAAACCCTAACTATGCGTTTGGGCTTGCCTGGTCTGACCGGCATCTTCCCCCACCACCTGATCCAACTCACCACCAGGTGGTGATCAGTTGACAGCTCAGCTCCTCTCTTTACCCGAGTGTCCAAAACACATGGCCGCAAGTCCGATGACACGACTACAAAGTCAATCATTGAACTGCGGCCTAGGGTGTCCTGGTGCCATGTGCACTTATGGACATCCTTGTGTTCAAACATGGTGTTCGTGATGGACAAACTGTGGTTTGCGCAGAAGTCCAAAAACTGAACACCACTCGGGTTCAGATCAGAGAGGCCATTCCTCCCAATCACACCCCTCCAGGTCTCACTGTCATTGCCCACGTGAGCGTTGAAGTCCCCCAGTAGGACAATAGAGTCTCCAGGAGGAGAACTTTCAAGCACCCTTCCCAAGGACTCTAAGAAGGCTGGGTACTCTGAACTGCTGTTCGGTGCATAAGCACAGACAACAGTCAGGACCCGTTCCCCAACCCGAAGGCGTAGGGAAGCTACCCTCTCGTCCACCGGAGAAAACCCCAACATACAGGCACCGAGTCGAGGGGCTATGAGAAAGCCCACACCTGCCCGCCGCCTCTCACCATGGGCAACTCCAGAAAAGAATAAAGTCCAGCCCCTCTCAAGGAGATTGGACCCAGAGCCCAAGCTGTGTGTTGAGGTGAGCCCGACTATATCTAGCCGGTATCTCTCAACCTCACGCACCAACTCAGGCTCCTTCCCCGCCAGTGAGGTAACGTTCCAAGTTCCAAAAGCCAGTTTCAGCAACCGAGGATCAGAACGCCAAGGCCCACGCCTTCGGACACTGCCCAATCCACAACACACCGAACCCCTACTACTGCCCCTCCCATTGGTGGTGGGTCGATGGGAGGGGGGACTCCTGTAACTCCTTCGGGCTGGGCCCGGCCGGGCACCATGAGTAAATGCCCGGCCACCAGACGCTCGCTGGCGAGCCCCTCCCCCAGGCCTGGCTCCAGGGTGGGGCCCCGGTAACCCTGTTCCGGGCAGGGTACACAAGTCCTGTTTTTGTGTCTTCATAGGGGTTATTATTATGGATCACACTTTGTCTGACCTGTCACCTAGGACCAGTTTGCCATGGGAGACCCTACCAGGAGCTTTTGCTCCAGACAACATAGCTCCTAAGATCATTCAAGCACGCAAACCCCTCCACCACGATAAGGTGGTGATCCAAGGAGAGGATGTTTTATTTCATTTTGTTAAATTTTATATTTATTTTATTCTCTACATGTGAATGTCTGATACTGTGAGCTCCTGTAACCACAACCAAATTCCTTGTATGCATAGCATACCTGGCCAATAAAGCTTGATTCTGATATATGTGTATATGTATACACACATGCTGTTTGGTTTCTCTAACTGCTATGATGTTCAATCTTATCCACAAAGTGAGAGTGTGGCTGCAGGTTTTCATTCCAAACAAACTGTAGCACTCCTAATTCTCCTCGTAAAATCAGTTGGTCTCAGTCATGCTGCTGTGTTTGAATGACAATCTATAGCCACTCTGGCACTGTGCAGATAAGATCCTGCCAAAAACTGTTAGCACAGTAAACCACTCAATATACTTTTATTACCTGATATCTTCATGCAGTGTACCAAATATATTTGCAGTTTTGAAACGTACTTCACAGGATTCAGGAACATGCTTTATTGAAATTATATTGCGTTAATACATCATCAAATCCTGTATGCTCCCTTAATGCTGTGCTGGAAGTCTTTACTGAAAGCCTGTATATGCCTATGCAGGTGAATCTGCAATCCTGCTGCCAGTGTGTCACTTGTATATGTTGGGGTCCACACAGATTGGCTGACATTTCCCTGCAATGCACAAAACAGTAACTGGAAGAAACAAAGAAAACATTTAAGTGTTTACATTTACACATGGTCACATCAGTATTTCAGTACCAAAAGATACTTTCCAACTAGATACATATTTGTTTACACACTAATCTAATTTATTTTCAACACAAATATTGGTCCCAAACTTTACCTACAAAACACATTTATGAATAAAACACTAAAAGGTCACAGCAGGTTAAGTAAAACTGAATGATGCCTAATGTTAATTTAGCATGTTACATGTTACAGTATGAATCAGTCTACATGGGTAAAACACAAAGGACTGAGGCATGAAATGTGCTTTGTAAATAAAATAATTATAAATGTTAAGCACACAGTTATCTTAACAACTAGCCCTAAACTTGCTTCAATATGCTACATCATTGTGAAAAAGCAGGCAAATAAACCGAATGGGCATGCCCTGTAGTCTTGCAGGATTTGAACATTTGATGAGGTAGGCTCAATGTAGACATAGGTAAGTGCTCGGCTCACTATATTATGAATATTTCAAAAGAAACAAAGAGCTGCATTCACATAGGCTTTAAGTTTCAGTGTGAGTTGTGATGTTTGTAGTAATACCTATGATGAATATGCATGTATGTCCAGTTTAATGTGCAAAATTTTAATGTCTTAATGTGCATATTTAACCCCTCAGAACACCAGACTTATTGCTGAGGCTTATTATTCAGTAGCGACTTCAGTGCAAGCTGGCTGAACTATTCTTAGGTTATAGAAGTGTCATAAAACTTGGCCAGTTAAGGGGTTAACCATGTTTTGATTCAAATTACCTTAAGTAAAACTGAAATTTAATTGAAATCTTACAAGATCATTAAAAACTTCATTGATCTACATATTTTTCCTAGTATATAGCAATATTTTTTTATGATATCGCACTTTTCTTTCTACAGAGATGCATCCATGATGGCGATGCGACGGCGGATCCAAGGCCTGAGCCCAGAGGAAATCCGAGCACTCTCTAAAGACGAGCTGCAAATGCCTGTCACTATGGAGGACTTTGAACTCGCTCTCAAAAAGATCTCCAAGTCAGTCTCTGCTGCTGATCTGGAGAAATATGAGGCCTGGATGAATGAGTTTGGCTCTGTTTAATTTCAAGAGCTAGATTAGGCTGACATGAAGGGAGAGTGGATCGATACTTGAAGCCTTTTTTTCTTTCTTTTTTTTTTTTTAACTCTTAGTGTCAGATATGAAAGACTGTAGTCTGTTTCCAGCTAAATTTTAAATACTGGACCAAGGAGAGCAGCTCCTGTATTTGCACCTTTATCCCTTAAAAATGCACTACTGCTGTAACACACTGGTTGAAGTGTGGTGTGAAATTGAGCCAATTTGATCATTTAAATTTGAATGTTGTTTCTCTTGAGTCCTTCATTTCCTGGTGGTTTTCTAAGTAGTACTGTTAGTCTTAAAGTCTCTCGAATTTGGATAAGCTAAACAAGCAGGTACATTGTGATGTTGGTACTGTATTTGATTTGCTATAATGTTAGAACATTATGTTTTCTGTGTTTTATTTGTTTTATGTGATTTTAATGGCTGTAATAGTCATAATAAATTGTTTACTTCAATTTTCACATTTTCATTGTGTATTTTAGAAAAACTATTCTATTTTCAACAGAAACCACAGAAAGTAAATGTGATTATTCTCCCTTAATGCGAGTACTTTCAAGATGTTACACAAAACAGGTCTCATTACAGTGATTATATAACTTTCAGCATGACTAAAGATACAACCCCAGAAAATAAGGGCAGTGCTAATTTCAGGGGCATGGGCAGTGCAGCTTACACCACTATGTTGGCTTCCTTTTCTTGCTTTCTCACACCAGTGCTGTTCTGTTGTTTGCAATCAGTGAGCTTAACCTATGTTATATTAATTTGAAATTATATTGGCAAACACTATTGTTTAAATGAAAGTTAGCTGTTGGGCTATTATCTACTGTATACCCTATATAGGGGTCATTGCATAGCTTACAGTATATGTCCAAATGTTTGTAGACACCTGCTCATCCATTTCTTTTGAAAACAAGGGCATACTCGAAGGCTTTGCATTAGATGTTGAAACATTGTTGTGAGGAATTGATTGGATTCAGCCACATGAGCATTAGTGAGGCTAGGTTCTGATCACAAATATTACTCCAACTTAAAAAATTGGATGGTGCTCCATACAACATAGTTTCACAGCTCCACAGCGCAATTTTGGGGACTTTATACCTTGCTAGTGGCTAGAGCAATGGTTCCCAACAACAAGCCCTTCATGACTTGAAGTGGGTGTGTGGGGAGAAGAGAAAACCCTAAAATGTGCAGGGGGTACTCCAGGTCCATAGCTGGAAACCTATGGGCTAGTGATATAAAGCTCCCTAACATTAAACTGTGTAGCTGTGGACACTTGGCATTGGGCATGGTTAGCTTAGGCTCATGTACGGCTGCTCCAGAGTGTCCCATTGTCAATGCTTTGCTATGGAGATTGTACAAGCTATGTGTATCGAACTAAATACCGGTGTCAGCAGTGGGTGCACCTTAACAGTAGTAATTAGACCTTTGGAAATTACCAAATGCCTAATTTTTTTTTGATATCTGCTGAAAGTTCTATGGATAACGGCTTTTATGGTTAATGTTATCAATGTATCAGACAGATCAGAGTTCTGAGTGTTGTCGTAAACTTGCTTGTTCCCATGAGCACAGAGTAGAGAAGTTCCCTGCTATTTGGCTGTTGCACGGCAGCTGGCTGCTTCTTCGGCAGCAGTGACTCAGCCTGCAGAGAGAGCAGGCAGCAGGAAGACGGGGGAGCGGATGACTACGTTCGTGGGCTGTGTGTGAGTGAGTGAGTGAGTGTGTGTGTGGTTGGGGGGCGGGGAGGATAGTGGGTTGCACAGTAGTCATGCTTGCCTTTGCTGATTTATATCGTGCGTGTTAGTCTGGGTCCACACGCACAACGTGTACCTGTTTCTGTGTGAAGTTATGGAGATGCTTGAGAAACTTGCTATTAAATGTAGTCCTCAAAGAGCTACTGTGGTGGCACGCTGATCTTTGAGAGGAAACAGATTGACATAACAAGTGAAGTAATCCATACAACTAACACATAACTGTTGCCCTGTGAGGTAATGGGCAGCTCAGTAATGTCAGCTGTGATCCTCTGAAATTAATGTGCTGTATAAGAGCAGGTGGGGAGAGGCACCACCTGAAATGTGGAATCCTATCTAGCCACCTTCCTGCAGAGGATTCCATTAACTGATGTTAAGCAAGGAAATTTATTGAGTTTTCTCAAATTAGCAGATACATTTTACAGTTGTCTCTGTGCTGGCCATTTCTTATTCTCAATCCATAACATGACAGTTGTAACGTCGGAATCCGTCCTTTGTTTCAAATCATCCAGATCAGTTGCAAATGTTTGACAGGTGTCTTGAAGGGCAGCTGGGACTGTAGCAATTTGACAGATTCAACTGGTGAAATGACAGGAACTGTCACAATAGCTTGTTTTGTGCTAGTAACTGACCGCTGAATGCCTTTGATGTGCACAGCCACTTCAGGTCTCCTTGACACGCCATCAGCATTAGCGTGCTGATTTTGTGGATGTTCTGGTAGTCATACACGTCCAATTCCAGCACCTATCTAGTGCCTGTGGGATCCACATTCATGGAGCTCTTCTTGAGGCTGAACAGAGGTTTGTGATCAGTGATAATAGTAAAAAAAAAAGCAGAAATTGCCAGACAAGAAATATTTGGAGTTCATCATAGCCCACACAGTGCAGTTAAACACTGGTTAATTTTATCAATGTATCAGAGTTCTGAGTGTTGCCATAACCTTACTTGTTCCCCTGAGCACAGAGCAGAGAAGGACATCATCCAAGCAAATAAGACATACTTTCCAGCGAAGGCCCCTCATCAGAGGCTCCATGAGCCTCTGAAAGGTTGAGGGAGCACTGATTAAACCCATTGACATTTCTTTAAAATGGTACAATGTGTTGCCTTTACTAAAAGCTGTTTTCTCTTTGTCATTCTCAGCTAACTCAACCTGCCAGTAGCCAAGCCCCAAACAAGCTGTCCCAGGGTTCGGCAGTCCAAGGAAGTGGGTACGCATCTCTCCCTGCCACTAGATTCAGTTTCCTGAAGTCAATTCAGAACCTGTAGCTCCCGTCTTTCTTTTTAACTAATACCAAAGGTGAAGCCCATGCACTGCAGCTTTCCTTGATAACGCCTTGAGCCAGAAGTTGTTGGACTTTTCCATATCTATCCTCATCTGTGGGGATGTCCTATAGGCCCTCTGATAGGTGAGGCATCTTCTGTCCATAGTCGAGATCATGAGCACTGAATACATCAGCATATGTAGCCAGGAGATTCTCTAGTTTGTGCTGTTCTCCATCTAGTGCTGAATACCTGAGGCTTTGACAATGAATGTACTCTAGTCACTGTTGGATCAATCATGCTAAACTGCTCACCTCCTTGATTCACTAAAGATTGAAAATCCCCTAACACTGCGTCACCTGGAACAGTCCAAATGTGTTTACCTGCGTTGTGATTTTCATGTTCAGTTCATATGAACCCTACATTTACTTCAAAATGTTGAAAAGTAATTGCATATAATTATTTAATTGTTTGACAATTCATATTATAATTTTTTTTATTATCAGTGGTAATAATAGTAGCTGCAGCAGCAGCTTTATTTTTATTTCACATAGTACTCTGAGGTGCTTGGCATTGCTTTCTCTTTACAGCACAGCTAAACTTAAAAAAGCTCCCAGAAAATCTGTACAGACACAGATGGACTCAGTACTGTGACAAATCCTTGTGTGAATGAATCAGAGATTTACGGAACAGCCAGAGAGAAAATCCTGCATAAAATTCTGTAGCAACTGTCTAGTCATAGATTGCTGTTACTTTAAGACTTGTCTTACTGCCTTACACTGCCCACTCTTTGTCATAGAAATTTACCCACATTCGTTTTCGGTCTCTAAGCCAAAACTCAGACATTTGTTGGAGTATGTGTGGTCGCTTTACTGACACACTGAAACATAACACACATTTTGTGTAGAGTAGGCTGCCTGTCATGTAAACAGATGAAGTGACTTTATGAAGGGAATTATTATTGTTCATGGCGTGGATTGAGCAATAAAAGAATGAGGTACACGTAGGTTGATCATTGCCACTGGCAGCTCAACAGCTAAGCTTTGTCTCAAGCTACTATATATACACTATATGGACAAAAGTATTTGGACACACTTATTAATCATTGAATTTGTGTGTTTCATTCAGTCCCATTGCCACAGGTGTATAAAATCAAGCACCTAGCCATGCAGTCTGCCTTTTTACACTTGTGAAAAAATGGGTTATTCTGTAGAGCTCACTGAACTTAAGCGAGGTACTGTAATAAGGATGCCATTGTTGCAACATGTCCATCCATCCATCCATCCATCCATCCATCCATTTTCTAAGCCGCTTCTCCATCAGGGTTGGGGGGGGGGGGGGGTGCTGGAGCCTATCCCAGCAGTCATTGGGCGGAAGGCAGGATACACCAGGACAGGTTGCCAGTCCATCGCAGAGCATTGCAGCACATCAGTTTGCAAAATTTCTTCCCTCCTAGATGTTCCATGATCAACTGTGAGTGGTATTATTGAAAAGTGGAAGCATTTAGGAACCATGTAAAGTTGAATAAGGTCTTTGAGTGCCAACCCTCCTCTGGCATTAACATCAACACAAAAACCGTGTGCTGCGAGCTTCATGGCATGGGTTTCCATGTTTGAGCAGCTGCATGCCAAGCATTTGATGGAGTGGTGAAAAGCATGTTGCCACTACTGGACTCTTGAGCAGTGGAAATGCATCCTGTGGAGTGACAAATCATGCTTCTCTATCTGGATGTCTGATGGATGAGTCTGGGTTTGGTGAAACATCACCTGCTTCACTGCATTGTGCCAACTGTAAAGTTTGGTGGAGGAGAAATAATGCTCTTTTTCAGGGATTGGCTTAGGCCTCTAAGTTTCAGTGAAGGGAAATCTTAATGCTTCAGCATATCAAGACATTTTGGACAATAGTATGCTTCCAACTTTGTGGGAAGAGTTTGGGGAAGGCCTTTTTCTGTTCCAGTATGATTGTGCCCCACAAGGTCCATAAAGCAAGGTCCATAAGAACATATACTGGGGAGTTTCACTGACCTCAACCCCATTGTACACATTTGCGATAAACTAAAACAGAGATTGTGAGCCAGGCTCTCTTGTCCAACATCAATGTCTTATCTCACAAATGCTATTCTGGATGAATGGGCAAAATGGGACCAACTCCATATTCATGCGTATGGATTTAGAATGGGGAATGGGATGTCATAAAAGCTCCTGTAGGTGTCCCTATACTTTTGTCGATAGATAGATAGATAGATAGATAGATAGATAGATAGATAGATAGATAGATAGATAGATAGATAGATAGACTGATCAAAGCATAAAATTATGATGTTTCTACCATGTTTCTACCCTTATTGTCTGTTTTATCAGCTCCACATACTATATAAGAGCACTTTGTCTGTTCTACGGACTGTTGTCCATCTGTTTCTCTGCATACTTTGTTAGACTGTTTTACCCTGTTCTTCAGTGGTCAATTCCCCATGGACCCTCACAGAGCAGGTACTAATTGGGTGGTGAATCATTCTCAGAACTGGAGTAACACTAATGTGGTGTGTTAGTGTGTGTTGCACTGGTCTGAGTGGATCAGACACAGCAGTGCTACTGGAGTTTTTAAACACCTCAGTGTCACTGCTGGACTGAGAATAGTCCACCAAGCAAAAATATCCAGCCAACAGTGTCCTGTGGGTAGGGTCATGAGACCACTGATGAAGGACTAGAGGATGACCAACACAAACAGCAGGAGATGAGCTATTGTCTCTGACTTTACATCTACAAGATGGACTGACAAGGAAGGTGTCTAATAGAGTGGACAGTGAGTGGACACAGTGTTTAAAAACTGATCCACTCATACCAGCCCAACACACATTAACACAACACCACATCAGTGTTACTTCCAGTACTGAGAATGATCCACCACCCAAATGGTACCTGCTCTGTGAGGGTCCATGGTATACTGACCCTTGAAGAACGACGTAAAAGGAGGCTAACAAAGTATGCAGAGAAATAGATGGACTAGTCTGTAATTGTAGAACAGACAAAGTGCTCCTATATAGTAAGTGAAGCTGAAAAATGGACAATGAGTGTAGAACCAAGAAGGTGGTTATAATGTTATGCCTGATTGGTGTAGATATACTCTTACCGGCCACTTTATTAGGTATGCCTTGCAAGTAAAAGGTTGGGCCTCCTTTTGCCATCAGAACTGCCTTAATTCTTCGTGAAATACTTTCAACAAGGTGTTGGAAACATTCCTCAGAGATTTTGGTTGGTTATTTGAGTTACTGTTGCCTTTCTATCATCTCGAACCAGTCTCCCCATTCTCCTCTTACCTCTCACATCAACAAGGTATTTTTGTCCGCACAGCTGCCGCTCACTGGATATTTTCTCTTTTTTTAACCATTCTCTGTAAACCCTAGAGATGGCTGTGCGTGAAAATCCCAGTAGATCAGCAGTTTCTGAAATACTCACACCAGCCCGTCTGGCACCAACAACCACGCCATGTTCAAAGTCACTTAAATCACCTTTCTTCCACATTCTGATGCTCGGTTTGCACTTCAGGCAATTGTCTTGATCACCTCTACATGCCTAAATGCATTGATTTGCAGCCATGTGATTGGCTGATTAGCTATTTGTGTTAACAAGCTATTGAACACCTAATAGCTTGTGTACCTAATAAAGTGGCTGGTGATTGTATAGATAGATATATAGATTTGAATACCTTTCTTTTCAACCAAAACTTAACAATGAAACTAGAGTATTATTTTAATACTTGTAATGAAATTTTATGTACTTTACTTGAATATAAACTACACACATGTATTTTTTTATTTCACAGAAGTCAATAGACCTTCTCTAAAGGCCTAGAAGGCCCTGGGGGTCCCTCACTTGTCTTTCTCCCTGTAATTTAGGTGCTCCTCTGTGACATCAGGTTTTTTCATCTAGTTTTGTGTTCTGAAATGCGTGTCTAAGTTTGGAAATGTAAATTCAGGTAAAATTCAAATGCTGCAAATTAGCATGAGTAGGTGTCAATCATAGAGATTACACATGCATGCTTATATGTGCATCTGTCTCTCTTTCTCTCTCTTAGTCCTTGGAGGTATAGGATGGAGGCGAAAGCTTGGCATCTAATGCGTCTATTTTTATCCATCTCTGAACGACTGTCCATATACTCCAAGCGCATCCTGGGATTTAAATTCCCTGTGTGTCGTAACATAAGCTGTGACCTTTAATACAATCGGCCCATACTGCATCTGGACCGGGTAGATTTAGCAGACTTAATGGATATAATCTAAGAAAAAGATGTGGAGTGGCTGCTTATGTTACACTCTCATGGCACACCATATGTATTTAGAAAATTGCTACCATGGTTAGCTTAGCTCTCATATATGACTGGTCTGTGGTGATCACATGTACGCTGAAGAGCGAGCAAATTCAGTGCATTTTTAAGGTTTGAGTTCAAACCTTGTTTTTATTATTGTTGTTATTAGCATTTCTAACCTGTACTGCATTTTGAAAACTGAACCAGTAGTGCTGTGGAGATATTTTGCTGAGATATTTTCACATGTTGCATAGGCATTTGAGCGTGTGTTTCCTGAAAGCTGTGGGCTGGAGCTCAGTTATTGTGCACTCTTTGATGTCTCCCTTGGGACGCAGAGCTTATTGATGGCTGTTGATATTTGGTACCAAATTTCCTGTCTTACACATGCGACTCCGTCAGTGCCAGAAAAAACAGCACTTCCTGTGAAACGAATACCTGACATGGCCTGGCGTACACCATGGAGAATGGGCAGGGATGGAAAAGGTCATATGGGACTATGGAATCACCAGTAATAGAAAATCAATATGATAGAAAAGCAAAGTTCTATTTTAGCGATTACAGTAACCTCAGTCCAGCTATTCACCATGAACCACTGTGTGTGTTTGTATCTTTTTCCACAGATGTCATGGAATGTAGCTTTGTATACCCTGAACACTTGGTCATTTGAATGCACATGCATTTGCTTTTACATCCATACATCCACATACACAACACATTTGATTATATTTTGACCATGGGTATTCAAGCCCTTGTATGTGACTGTACAGAGAGACTTAGCAAGGGGGTCACTGCATGGAGTCAAAGCCTCTGCACTGCCCCTGAGCATTCAGAGCCACTGTCTTTAGGCTGAGAGCCATTGGCGGACACTGGTGCCAAAGCTCTGATCTCACAGGCTTTCCTCTCCAGATTAGTCCAGCACGTTCAGCCCAGCTTGAAACCTTGTTATGAACTTGCCAGTCAGATGCAGGATATCGCTGAGTGGAGAGAGAGAGACAGCAAAACATGCTCATAGCTGATTACCACTCACTCACTTCCCTTTACTGATGACATAACACCCCACACCCAAACAGGAACAAACATGCTGCTGCCAGCACTGACAAGGGCTGGACACAGAGAGCCTTTCCACAATTGATGTACACGTTTTCAGAGCATTGTAAAGATGGTGATTAATGTAATAGCAATTAACTTGTGTTAATGGATGGCACCATCATCTAAAGTGAATTCAGGTGACGTCACCAGGCTCCCCTTCACCTGGTCACAATGTGTTGTTACCCTTTGGCCCAGCAGGTGTCACTGTCTCTAAGTGCACTCCATGTGTGTAGATTGTGTGTACATGGTGTAAAGTTTCTTGGGAAAAGAAACTTTTATCTTACATCAGATAGACAGAAAATCTCAGTCCGTCTTTGAATGTGCCTGATGGACACTTAAGATGTGTATCTATCAAATTATTTGTTTGTTCTAGTACTAGGACTGTTTGTACTAGTGTTTTTGATATGTTTAACCCAGAAATAAGAATTAATTAGACCGGTGTTGACGCATCTCTTACGTCACTGTTTACCGTCATTTTGTGTAGAGGCCATGCTTTTTGCATTGAGCTGCATATTCCCCTATCATTATCAGAGAAACCAAGATCTATCCTCAGATTTGTGGAAAGGATTCAGTGTAACCAGCACTTGGCATCCACATAGAGAAACGTGCCTTATTTGTTTGTGCGGTTAAGGCGCTGCAAACACTCAAGCTGGTAATGACTGCCCATGACACATTAGCAGAATAAGAGGATTCTTGTAATGCCATTACATACTCCAACATTGTTGTTCAGGTGGCTAACTGCAACCACATTTCCCACACTGATGTCACTTCCAATATCAAAACACACCATAACCTCTCATGCATCCATCGCCACCCAATCCATTTTGGTCAGCTTATTTTCCTCTGAGAAGCATTAGTACATGCCATGACAAAGTCACCTATGAAAAAGCAATGGGCAGATAAGATACTGTGCTTGCGGTGAATTTCCAAACAAGATGACCTCACTTTGCACAGTAATAACACAGCCATGTGGCTGTAAAACTGGCAAAAGGTCCACCCAAGCACAAGATCAGACCAGCACAAGGGTGCAGTTATAATGTCTGTATGACCTCAGCATAACAATGCTGATAAATGTAGTCTCTTGGAAAAGGTGTGGACATACATGTTCAAAACAGAAACAGACTTAGAAACCGGGCCTTACAAAGTGGCCAAATGTCTCAAACAAAGTGTGTTGCATTGCAGCTTGAAGGTCAAAAAGAAAAAACAACAAAGCTGAATGCTGCAGTTTCACTGAAAGAGAACTGAACCCATGACTTTCATTTATTCTCCTTTTTAACCAAGCACAATATTTTCAGAGTTTTATGAATGCCCTGCTTGGATCTTGTGATTGAGACAGTGGAAAGGTTGAGGGAACCTACCAGACGGGTTTGTCCAGAGGCGGAAAGAAAAACACTGCCAGCGGTGGCTGCCATGGAGAACAGAGCAATAGTGACTTATGTACTCACCAGTGTAATGCTGAATCCAGTATTACTGGTTGCTATTCCAACACACACAGCTCCATATAACCACAGCTGCCTACCAGAAAGAGAAAAAGGGTTCACGGAAACTTTTAGATGCTCAAAGGTGGAGAAGTAAACAGGTATATGTTTAGAAGGTCTGTACTTGGAAAGAACCGTAGGATAACTGTTCCACCCAATGCCCTCCTTTAGCTTAGAGAAGAGAACACACTACCCTTCGTATACTAGGTTAGAATCACAACGTTTGGAATCACTCGTCATACTAATACGTTTTATTTTATGTACAGTAATAAATTGTATCATGTAGATTTAAAGGACAGATGTTCTATATTTTTCTAGAATGTACTTTTTCTCCTGAGGTCCACTTATAAAGTTTTGTGTGGTTTTATGTACTTAAAATAGACAATGGGCTTTCCCTTAGAATAAAACAGGCTGTTTTTGCTACTGTCCCTTAAAGACATGTATGTAAATGAACTCTGTTATGATTGGCTGCCCTTTTTGTCCCTTATTAAAAAAGCAGTCTGGACTGAAATACTCTGTATAACCTTGCGTGAATTAAGCTAAACTGCTATAGGCTGAACAGGTGGATGTATGCAAATACATTGAATTCAAACCTGGCTGTTTTTGCAGTTTAAGACAATGTGTCATTAGTCACAGTTTTTAGTTTTTAGCCACACCAAAACTAAAAGTCTTATGATAATATTAAACGTGGTTGACTGGAAAGAGACGAGAAAAAGACTGACTTAAGACATCTATCCTGAGCACCTTACACCAAATGATTGAGATGATGGGGGTGCATTACAACTCTAGCAAAACTCTTATGATTTTATTCCGACATTGGAAATTTGCCTGTGACAGATCGCTTGAAAAGTCATTTGATGTAAGGCTGACATTCTGTTTTGAGGACTGTATGGACTGTGCTGTGAGGGGTGCATATTGAAACTTTAAAAAGGTATACATACTGTATCAAAGGCTTTTAGTTAAAACATGAAAATTCTATTTTCAATGATAAGGTCCCTTTAAACATTATAAATTGGACACAAAAGGTGCACTGTAAAAAATCTGTCAAGTCAATCAGCCAAAAGTGATGTCAGCTTAAATTGAAGGTAACTGCACTTTTTTGAGTTTAGTCAAAAGTTCTCCTAACTCACATGCTTTTGTACTGTATCTCAAAGTAAGTTCAGCTTACTCAAAAACATGAATGTGCTGCTTCCTGAAGCTGAAATTACTTCTTTGTTGGATTTTCACTCCTCCTCTTCAGTTTAGTCATTGCTAGTTCACACCTACAGTCTAGAACCTCTCTGCTTCATGATACTGCTAGAGGCTGGAGGGTGGAGGGCAGAGTATTTCCTCTTCTTAGATTCCTGACAATGGAGGGCTGTGGCTTGTATTTTAACTCATGATCTCCTGATTACTGAGCGGTAAGACAGTTGTGTTACAGCATTATTCAAACTTTCGCCCAATGAAGAATGAAAAGGTTCCTCATAATTAATGTAGGCTGTATATAGGCTAAATATATGGCCTACATGCAGCAGTCGCAAAATGTAAATCTAGTTCATGCAAATCTAGTGTAGAGATTGAGTTTTCTTTTCTATTACAATGGCTTTTTTCTTTCTGTTGTATCACAAATATTACAGCAAAATACTATATTATATTTAGGAAGAAAAAGGAAAAAGGACTTTTAATAACTGCTGTGGCATAAGTCATCATGGCATGATTGTAATATAGTAAAGAGGGGCTTCTTTCTTTTTGACATTAGTGGTTATAAATAAACTAAACAACAATCTATTTAGACTTTAAAACTGTAAGTGACAGCTATGTCCAACACCTCTTTTGCAACTCTTTTACTCGTTTGTACTTTTACAAGAACTGGCTGGCGACCCTCAAAGTTTTCTCACATCATTTCGAAAAGTGAAGAGGATGTGTCCCCTCCATCCCATCTTAAATTTGTACCAGTGCATATTAGAATTTTTTTCTATAATTTAAAAAAAAAAGATTAGAAACTTGAGGACAGTGCTGTACATGAATGTGTATGTGGTTATGTACCTATAAAGTAATAAAATCATAAGAACACGTGACTTTTAAAAAAGGTTTTTATGTCTTGCTCAAAGTTTTACAGCTATCAACATCATGAACACTACAAAAGTGATGATTTCAAAACAAGATCAAGGTCCACTGGAGCCTAACACTGACATTGAGAATGTTAATAATCAACTTGACACATTTGTGCACATGCAGTGAGGAATGTGTGAAACACCTTGAGTATATCCTGAATAAAAGTTAAAAAGCTTCTTAAGTTACTTCGATTCAGAAAGTAGAATTGATGTAAGAATTGATGTAGAAGGTCATGTGCTGTGTCTCAACTGGTTTGGTCTGTGTCATTGCCTGTAAGACTACTGATACACTTTAGAAGTGGTATGGTTAAAATATAGAGATTAAACAACTAGTTACTGTACTGTAAGCAGCAACTCCCAATGCTATTAGCTTTTGACGTTTTTGGTGAATCATTAGTGGAAGACAAATTTCCCTGAAATGGTGACTGAAAAGGAATTATTCAGAACGTTACAGGAAGCTTTTTCCTCAATAGACCCATATCCTACATTTTATGACCATAACAGTCATAATTCATTTTCAAACCTGTCTTTATACCTAAGAATGAAACAGGTTGTTTTTGTTACTGAGCCTTTTATATTGATATATGTAGATGCAACAGAGGAGAAAGGCTGCCAGACAGAAATACTGCTTATAACTTCAGTGGGAATAGTAAGGGCTAAAGTGCTATATGCTAAATAGGCAGATGTATGACATCATAAAAACAAAACAGGCTTAGTTTCTATATATGGCCTATATGGATGGTGAATGAATGGGAATTTTTTAAACTTCAGCAATGTTTACATATTATATCACACTAGAGAAAAAATTGGTTTTCCGTGATGTGGGCCCTTCAAATGCACATAGACGAGCCTGTTAGGTTTACAGTTTTTTGTACTCTAGAGTCAGTCACATGTAAACACAACTGAGTTCTTTCACAGCCCTAAGCTGAGTTGCTTTACTCCCAGAATCTAAGTCTGGAGAGCAAAAGAAAGGCATCAGTTTCTCTATTTGGTCTATCCCAGGTCCCTGATGTGCATTTATTTGTACCTTGTTCATCGTGTATCTTTCTCAGAATTTCACAACAATGGCTTTTGTGTAAACTTCCTATTATGTACATTACAGTGAAAAATCAGGAAGTAATTACATTTTGGTTAAGACGTGAACACACACACGTTTCCACAAGTCCAAATTAAAGTATCTCAGAGAATCTACCTGGGTTTGTGTGGCTGTTATTTCCGTTAAGAGGACAGACTGGCTCACAGGAGTACGAACCCTTTTCTGCGGAGGCACCAAATAACCAGTTGCAGATTAAGGAGTTAATCCTCTTCAGGATCTATGAGCCAGACTCCTCATGATAGAACAAATTCCTTTTAGTGCAACAGCATAGATACAGACATCAAGGCTTGCTGTGATCCAGCACACCGACATATACACAGACACAAAGACAAACACACACACACACACACACACACACACACACATAGATAAGAGGACCAAGTTGTGCCCTTGTGACGTGTGGGTATCTTTTCAGAGGACGTAGGATTTAAGGGTGTCTATTTCGAACCTGGAGAATTAAATTAGACTGCTCAGGGATGGATTCATGCATTGAGTAAAAAAAATGACAAGCCTTTTATTTAAACATACATAAAGGCAAACAACGATTCAGTCTATAAACCCCTGGTTGGTAATTCTCATTTTTCCTCCTCAAGTAGATGATGTTTTTAGTGAAATCCGCAACTTCAGCCATTAATTTACAGATATGATAGATGAAATGTAGCAAGAATCCGATTTCGTATCTATTGAAATGAAAAAAAATTTTCGTTAATTCAGCTACAGTAAGACGCTGCGGGAACTTATATTCCACCTGTAATCCGACAAACTCCGCCTCCTACGCTACGTTTGGCTACTAATTCATGCTGATCGTGGGGCAGGAGGCTTGATCCCTCTAGCCAATCCTAGCGCAGGGGGCGGGGCGTCCGGAATACGGGCGTGAAAACAGAACCGAATAAAACGGAAAGGTTTTGCTGATTCCTCTCGCCCCGCCCCTCTTTGCTTAATCCACGCGGGGGCGGATCGCGCGCATCTACATACCAAACGACGCCGCGCCTTTTTATCTCCGAGCCCAGCAAAGCAGCTCCGCTTTCGCCGCTCCGCTTCTTCTCCCCCCGCCAACTGCCGCCATGTTTTTGTGAGGCAGAATGACAGCAGAGAGAGCGCAGAGGAAGACGAACGTAGACTGTGAAAAATCCTACACATAACAGTGTTTTTTTTTATTCGTTTGGATGCCCGGTTTTTCTCAGTAACGACATTACGACGGAAGTCATTTTGTAGGATTAATTTGTCAAAAGCAAGGATTTCCTCAGAAAAGGTCAAGTCTTGGATGTTATGGTACACTAATATTCTATTTTTCATATGGCGTAGGACACTTTTTCTAACATATCCTTTCGTTCAGGATGGGAGGGAATCCTCCCACGTAAAAACGAGAATTGAATTTTGTCCTGTCTTTTTTCGTACGTTCTGTGCTACCATGAGAAGTAAACGAATTAGATGTGTATTTAAAGACGAACACGTTCCTATATACTTATAAAACCTCCGCTGTGTTTACAACTTCGTTCGAACGGCAGGAGTAACAAAATCAACCCGAGTGTTTTTTTCTGTGGTAAAGTGGTTTCAAGCTATCCGTGGTGAACTGTCAAACAAAGAAGGAAGAAAACTTTTTAAATCTGAAGTGACTGTGCAAAGAAAGACGACAAAAGATGACGGGCAGTATCCCATCTGATATGGTAAGAATGTGTCATATGTTGTTATTTTGTATAGAACTGCAGGATGCACTGAAACTTCAATTGAATGCAGAGCTCTTCTCTAGTAAGGCTTGCCAAAGTTTCCAGAGCTCTTTGGAAATTACTGAGAAATCTAGGGTTGGCGTCAGACCCTGATGATAAGGCTACAATTAACCTAATCTGAGCTGTTTATGTGTAACCCTTCCAATTTTCCAGAGACCACCTCCACCAGAGATCCACAAGAGATCCACCACCTCCGTGAAAATCTTCATTATCACAGAGTTGGAATGTAGATATATGGCGTTATCACCGAGTTTATCTGATTGTTGGTTCCCACCTATACAGTGATTTAGCATATCTTATGTTTACACAGTGACTGCATGATTTTTGTGTTGAGATTATGGTGTAGAAGTGTGGTGAATTCTTTAATGATTAGAAACAGACCTTCAACGTTCTCAGCCTTTCGGCGTTTCCAGACTCTTCGAGAAGTATAATGGCATACATACTTTGTCATAATGATTTATGGTCTAGTTGCCATGTGTTGCAAGCCTGTCATGAAAATAATAGAATGATAGAAATTGGTGGGTTAGGTTATGAGCCAGACATTTGTGGATGCTTAAAATAATATGCTGGCCCCAGGGCTAGAGTTCATAGATTGGTCTGACTTTAGAGAAGGCAACTGACCTGTCTGTCACTATTGAGAGACAGTGACAGTGTCACCCTATAGAGATTTGCTTTGTGCTATAACTTCCAAGGCTGATGCAGGGTCATTGGCTGGCTGTAGTGGAAATTAACCCTTGCTTAGTCTATTTCTCACCTGACTTGACAACCGGCATAGAGCAAGTGCCAATAAACTGTCAAGTTCTGTTGGTTTTTATGCATACAAATGCATTTTTTCAGGCCCAGCCTGCATCTGACTTTATCTCCTGAATAAATCAGCCTGCATCTGACTCAGGAAGACCCTCTTATAGTGACCATGTATTCTGGAGACCAGAATTAAGATCAGATCTTTATGTAATGCCTTTTTCATTTCGAGGTTGTTAGAAATGTCATGGCATGCTCTATACTGCAATGTTAAGTTGTTGTAGCTATCATAATACAATAATCAGTGCTCTGAACATAAAACCATTATCACAGTGCATATTTCAGTCTGTAATGTTGTGTTGGCTGTTTCTACATTTGCATGGTGGAATCTTAGAGCATGGCTATTATACATATACCATATACCTATTATACATACCATATGGCTATTATACATATATGCTATGCCATGTTTATCCCTTGGCTGTTATTACATGTACATGGTGGAGTCTTAGGCCCTCACTATAACTTCTGGCCTGATTGTAATAGTAGATACTCTGAGGAAATGGTCAACAAGCTGTCAAAGATTAAAATCGTCACAGCTCTGAAGTTTTGTTGTCAGAGAGCACGTTTGACATGTTGTCAGGACAATTCTGTACCATAGTTTTAAGCATCTACCAATACAATAGTGTGTGAGCAGGGTCATTCTAGAAAAGGTTGTGTTATGTGTTCTAGGGTTTAAATGCCCATTTTAAGCATCTTTATCTCAGCCATCTCATATTCAGTCCCTGAAACACCAGCTTGCATCAGTATTGAGGGGGGTTAAATTGGGGACTGGGGCACTGCAACAATGGCAGTATTTGTGTGTCTGTGTGTGTGCTCAGGCACATTTGTCTGTGTGTGGGCATTTGGCTGAATGGGTTGTGTCTTTATGGAATGATATCAATTTTCACTGAAATACTGAGTGCTGCGAAATGTAAATCAGTGATATTTGCAGATTCCCAAAGCTGAAAAGGCACGATAAGTTAATACTGTGACATGCAGACAGTTCTTGGCAGTTCTTTCAGTGTTGCTTATCGGTATAAGCATGACTGGACTGTGTCACTTGGACCGTAGGTTTCAAATCTCACTCACTGTACACTAAGAGAACCCTAAGAGGAACACCCATTACAATGGAAATGTCACTTTAGCTGTTAAATGACCCCCTCCATACTGTGTCCAGAGTTCCCATGTCTGACTGATGTGGAGGAGGAGGTCTTTGATGCTGCTATTTCCTCTGCATTGGTCAACACTTTTTTACATCCTGATCAGGATTCAGCTGATATAGGATAATGTCATGTTTGAGGTGTCTAAAAATATGGCCCATGATACATGATATGGTTTTCAGGATTCAAAGACTCAGACACACATCACAGGCCTCTCTGTAAAATACCTGAATGGGGAATTCCAATTTTTTTTCCCAAATGTCCATATAATTCAATCATCAATCTAGATAAAGTCATTCAGAGTTGTTTGATGTGAAATGGTGCATTGTACAATGGTGATGATAAGAAACAATGGTTGTGATATCTGCAGTGCATATATAACCATTTTATTGGTCCTAGACATCTACCACTCCGCATAGCTGAGCTCCAACCCTAATCCACCACACCCGATCCAGGTAATAAAGGCCTTCGGGGACCTCCGAATACAGAGCCGCACAGCTGCAGTTTCTTTACTGCGTACAGCAAGATGCATTTACCTTCATTGTATTATGATTCAGCGGGTCTCAAAGGTTGGAGACATAAAAGTCTTGATTGATTCAGGAAGACTAAGAGGATGTAGAGTTTGCCTTTCTTTCCTGACAGATTGCTGTGTCACTGAAGCTTTGCATAGATTTTTTTTACATTTGGGGTGACTGAATTCAAGGCTCAGTGAGATGAGAGATCACAAAGGACAGGCTCATTGATGTAGTCAGGCTTGATTAGGTTATGCTTAGAGGTTATGAACAAACATCTGATATGGATGTCTACATCTGAATGTGAGGCCATGCTAATATTAATGGGAAAGAGCAAGCTAGGGCATTCCTGACAAGGCTTCGGGTCTATAAGGGTTAACATGTCTACAGAGGGAGAGGAAGTGGCACAGACTCTCTCAATAAAGAAGCCTTTCAGTGGAGTGGTCAACAATTTACAACAGTTCTATGAGAGAGGTGCCCCAATTCACTCATACTGCCTGCTGGAGCTTTTTTGCTAGCAGTTTGTGATAGTTACCATTGTGTTTAACTGGATAATGATCCATAATATTCATTCAGTTTGAATATATATAAGAGTTGTGCAATTAATAATAATAGGCTATATTAATCTAAATGAAATTAGGGCCTCTGCTCCTGATTACAAGGGGCAATAATTAATACACTTTGTTTAGCTAGTATTACATCACAGTTAAGATATAGCTGGCCCTACTGATCAAATTATAGTAGCAGTAAATTGTCTGAGACTGAGAAATTGACAAATGTACCATCTATTATTGATGCTTACTGTACTGTAAGTCAATTACTAATTTTGTTGACTTGGAAAGGAGAAGAGAGGCTTCTTGATGACACTTTGTTTTTTGAGGAAAAACTGGTTTGAGTGTGTCATGAAGTCGCTTTCAGTAATTTCTGCAAGTTTTTTTTTTTATGATTTTGCCTGCTCAGTTCATCCTTAAACATGACTGATGTTTTTTCAAAGGAACGGTTGTGTGGTCTGTGGAAAAGGTGACTGCTTGGTATTTCAGTCACACATATGAAAAGACTTAAAGAAAAAAAAGTGGTTCTAGTGCTTTCATATGCTGCTGTACCATTCTGCTTCTCTCAGGGCCTAATGATATAACTATGCAAACATCCCTTTGTAGGCTTTTATTTGCAGAAGTCAAAGATTTAAATCTTAGTCCAGATTCCCTTTTCCTGGCCTCAATGTCTGCCACTGTGATTGCACAATTTTTCACTTTCCAAAAGCTCTTGATTTGTCTGGTACTATTTGCTTTCCTAAAGGGTGTCAAATGGATTCACGTTTGTATTATTAAAGTGAGTCTGTCATTCCCTCTTTTGCCATTTTTAGCTCACATCATCATGACTTCAGAGTTTTGTTTTGGATGACCTGGAGCTATGATGTTTCTTTTTGTGCATTACCATAACTAGGATGGTTAGTTATCACAATCAGCCACTTATACATTTCAGTTCATAGCTTTATTTCACAGAAATGCACGTCAGCCTGAATATATACATTTGATCATGCATTCATGTACAACAGGGATGCCTTGCGGAGTTTAATTTCAACTCTTTTCTAACAAAACTGCTGCAAGTCATCAGGGTTTTCAGGAGTGCCTGAACATCACAGCTTGGTGCATTACATTGTGAGTGGGAGATATAATGGTAAAAGCAACATACTAGTGGAAATCTGTGGGGTGGTGTGGCTTCAACCACACTATTTATAACATGATTGATTATTTCTAGTAGAGTGACTGGATAACAGCTGTAGCTAGTGCTAGATGGCAGATGAACGGACCTCTGTTATTCCAAACGTGCAAGTAGAGCATATATCTGACAGTCCTTAGCAGTGTCACCATTTTGAAGAATTCTTTCAATACACAGTCTGTCAACTACCCAAGAACAATTTGTGTTCATGGCCTCCCATGCTCTCTAGCTACTCCATTGCCTCTGCAAACTGAATTTGAAGACATTTGAAGAAGTCTTATGATTTTTATAATTAATTTTGCCTGTGCCCATGTTTTATTGCCTTGCATTATTTTCAACTTGTAGGCCATTTTAAAATAGATTTCACAGTATATGTTTTATAATTCTATATTTTTCATGAAATGTGCTTTATAAATAAATGGGGTATGGAGGGATAGGTCGACACCCCTCCCCCACTCTCTGCAGATGCCTGCCCTTCACATCAGCAGGCACGTGGGCAGCGCCTGCAGGGCGAGAGACTGCCTGCCTTCATCTAGCACACAGAGAGAGGACGAAGCACTATTCATCTCTTTTTCTCTTTTTTTCCTCCATCCCATTTTCCTGTTTGCTTCTCCTTGGATATCCCTGGATCTCCCTTACTCTGTTTCAGTTCCTTTTTTTGTATCTCCGTTGAACCTGCCACTTAGTGTCATGCACCAACCTGGCTTGAACGTTTTAAGTAAACAGTACAATATTACAGTGATACAGGGCATTGGTGTAATATGCCTTTATCAATTATGTGTGGGCATTAAGTATTTGGATATCAGCAGCCATAAGGTATTGTATGCATGCAACACCCATATAGTCCAAAAAATTGATCAGTTCATAACATAAAATATTTTGAGGTAAATGTAGTATTAGCTTATTAAGTGTGTATAATAATTAGCAAGTACAATTATTCAGGTGTCCTACCTAAAACTATCACCTCTCAAGAATCTAAGGATGTCTTTGGCTAGCACTAGACTAAGCTCAGAAAAGCGACCACAGGTCTACCAAAATTCACTTTTCCTGTGTATGATATAAGCATTAAATTGGCTTTTAATACTAGGTGTGAAACAGCTGAAGACACTGAGCTGTGCTTTACAAGGGCTTTTTAGTACATGCTCATCACTTTTATCCAGCCATGTCAGTATGAAAAGATAAGCTCTTCTTTTGTAGGCCCTGCTCAGTGTTGCTGTGTGCAGCCTGTGCACCAGAACATTTGCCTTGGATCAGACGTAACAGCCTTCCTCTCTCATTTACTTTCAGGGATGTTAGAAGCCCTTTCACAAGTCAGGTCGAGGGTAATGCAGCATGACTTTGGTTTACTCAGTACTGTCAACCTCATATCATTCTTTGAGGTTGAAGTGTTTGTATGTAAATTTGGGAGAAAGATGGTTTGTGCAGTTTAATTTATTCACTGCTGGAATAATTGCCTGCTTAACTTTGAATACGGTCAGAGATTGAGTGAGTGTGTGTGTGTCTGTGTGTGTGTGTGTGTGTGTGTGTGTGTCTGTGTGTGTGTATGTGTGTGTGTGATTGTGTGTGTGTGTGTGTGTGAGAGAGAGAGAGAGAGAGAGAGAAAGAAAGAGAGAGAGAATATGAGCGTGAGTGTCCTTCAGTACTGCTGATGAGGCGTCTGGTCAGGCTGAGGCTGCAGCTGCTGTTGTGCTGTGTTGGTGATTAGCTCCGGAAGCTAATGCTAGCACTCCAGTGCTAATGGTTGTGATGTGATGTACTCACATGAGTCAGGGAAAAGTTAGGAGAGTGATAATTGAAGGAGAGGACATGCCATGATTCTTCAGGAAGTTATTGAAAGTCACATGCTCAAGAGACAAGGGTCAATCTATTAAGGAAAAATCCGCTGAATACCTTTTCATTGTTAGGGTTAGGGTTAGGGTTATGTTAGTATGGATGGATGTTTTGGAGCAAGTGGCAAACCTTAGTGTGGTCATTGCTTGTAAGCAAACACAAAAATTGGTAAATTGAACAAGGATCTAAGTCATGAACAATAAGCAAAGTCATTTCTAGACACTCAACTAGTTCTAACAGACTTGTTAAGCCTAGAGGGCAACCTCCAAGGCAAAGTGAGGGCCTAGCTTGCTTTGCTACTGCAATAATGTGGCGTGGTGTATTTAATGAGGTTTACTATTAACATTAGCAACATTTTGTAATTTTCTTTCTCTTGCTATTTCAATTTTGTATGCTTAATTTATTTACGTGATGGGTGAGCAGTAAAACATTTTATGCAGGTTTTTTGTTTCACATTTTTTTGCAGATTAATAGAATTTATTCTTATAATATTCAACAGAATGCACACCCCTAGAATCAATAGTGTCCATCAGAGTTCATTTATAGTTTGCTAGCATTAACAAGGATTGTCATGACTTCACTTTCTAGTGATGAGGTAGGTTTTATTAAGGGTTTTGTTATTTAGTTGCAGATGATAAAGGTATGCCGTCATGCTGTCATTGCTTAAGAGGAGATCTAGAAAATACATAGTGTTTCATGTTTTAGATTAAATTCTTTTATTTAGAGTTTTAGTGAAACTTTTGGAAGCAAAAAGAATATGACACATAACCCCATCAAAGTACAAAATATTTGCAGGCATGATATTAACCTCTAAAAGTGGTTAAATTTGTTAAGCCTATAAACACTTGACATTTGGTTCATACTGATTTACCATTGTGAGTATAAAGCTAAATGCATGTTAGTTACATACCTGTCCAAGAAGGATGTTGCTAATTCTGCATTCAACTTTATCCCCTTAGCATGTAATAATTCTTTCTGTCCTTGAAGAGTTTTAAATGTTGGCTTTAACACATTTCTTGTTGTTGTTTATTGGCAGCTCAGTGTTTTTTTCCCTACAGTACCCTTTTTTCCCTCTGCTGTTTTCTACCTGAACAGGTGGAAATGTCTAAAATGAATGACAGGAGGTCAGTGTAAACACCGACAAGCCCCCTGGTTTGTAGTGCAGTTTTTCAAGTATGGTTTCTCAGCCATATAGTACACTTGTGCTGAAGCCATTGCTAAACAGTTTTTTAAGATCTTGTTCCACTTTTTTTTTCCATGAAGAATATGTAAAAAAGAAAAACAAATCTCCTAATGCAGCTTCTATCATCTTTCACTGAAGTCATAGTAGTGATTGAGCAGTGAGAGAAGAGGAGCTATATGCACAAAAAAAACGGTCAGTCAAAGTGCTTACCTGCTGGCTGTAAGTATAATCATTTGCTGCAGTAACGTTCTGAGCACTGATGTTGTTCCTAGCATTTTGCATTGCAAATAGTTTTGCAATGTCTATATCAATCAGATATGGCCATTTATTACATTACTCCTGACCTCACCTACAGCATTTAAACAGGATGGAAGGAATCAGCAAATGATGTTCCCAACATTAACTCCAGCTATGAGGCCCAAAGCCATATAGAAAGATGGCCATAAAGGCCATAGTAGGCATTGAGGCCCAGCTTGTCAAAGAGCTGAGAACTGACTTTTTACTTTGTAGTAACCAATACCATAGGAACCCACAAAGAGAACAGGTCTAGACAGAAGGCAAGCAAAAGCATTGTGACTACGAGCAGAGTGGAGGTGAAAGTTAGCCACTGTTCATCTTCAGGATACATAGTGGCAAAACACCACCAATGGACAGTATGCCGTAATTCCATTCTCTACTAGCAGCATCCATCTTGTGGCCTGATCATTTAGTAAACCGGTTCTACTCAAGCTGATTCATAAGTTCCAACTATATATATATATATATATATAAATATATATATATATATATATATATATATATATATATATATATAGTGGCATGTACACAATGTTTACATCTGTATTATCACCTGAGGACCTTAAATAATGAGATTCTGAGATGAAGCAAATAAAAACGTAGCATAAACCACCACATTGTTACATATTAAGAACAGCCTCTTTAGATTCTCATTCATCTTGTCTCTGTAGGCTGTTTCTGGCTTCTTCTTTCTATTTTGTGTTAGTGCTTTGTGTGTTCCAAGTCTGATTCCATTAGTCTGTGCAACATTATCCATGCTGGTATTGCCATATTCTTCACAGTGATTTATTCCCATTGGCTTTGGAATGGGACATTACATAGCAGCACTTGGAGAAGAAAAAATCTATGAAAACATATGGGGTGAAATCACATGCCATAATTAGTTCTGAGGTGTTGTTGTTTTTTGCATCACAAATGGTCCTCTGTACTGTGTACTGCCTAAAATCTGAAGTAAAAATGTACAAATTAAGCACAGGCAGAGATCTTAGTTTTCTTCCTTCTGTTTTTTTCCCCTCATTGTCACTGTCTTTTTCCAGCTGTGCCAGTGGTTATCTACATCTAGTTTGATGTGGTTCTCTTTCTCTCCCAGCACTGAGCAGTTCTTGAGGAGAAATGAGCCTGATCTTACAGAAATCTGATAGATTCTTTGGTATCAGGTTCAGACAATTTAATTACCACTTTATACTGAGTTGTGGTTAGTTGAATTTGACTTGACCAAACAGTTTGATCACTTGCATTATACATGATTTATAAATTGTTCACATTCATGATTTCAACTGATGGACGATATAGTAGCATAACGGCTACTGCAATGGCTTATAGAAGAAAGACATTTGTTCTCTGTATCCCTTTGTGTTTGTGTGTATTCAGATTTTTAATCAGGAATGTTGTGAATCTACATCTCTTCCTAGTATATCGATATACCTATATGGACATTTTATGCTCTGTTGTGCTTCATAAACCAATTAGATTCTGTTTGTTTCTTTTTTCCTGCCTGGTCTCTGTCTTATTATTGATTGTGCATTAATGTTGAGTATCTTGTGTATACTTTTTGCTTTGCGCTGGATATCATGTACTGTCTTTTTTCTGAGAGCCTTTTCAAGCATTTGTTGTAGCATTATTTGTGTTAACTCTAAATATAAAGAGTGTAAAGAAAGCTCTTAAATAAACCTGCCCAAATGGGGTTTTTGCAAGATGTGCTAGAAGAACTAGGTTTGGACCTAAAACACCTTTCATCTGTGTAAATAAGATGTGCTAGAGGAACTAATTTTGGCCCTAAAACACCTTTCATCTGTGTAAATAAGATGTGTGAATATGAAGAAACTGTGAAGAAAATTTAATGGATTATAATGAAGTTTAAATTTCAAGTTTAATTATAGTAAATATAAATATTTTAGCAGGAACTCAAATTGGTATAGAACTTTTAAATTAGGGTAAACTTTCAAAAGATTCTTCATACTCATAAATATTCATTCTTCATACTCTAAATCCCTGCTAATGGTTCATTAGGGAAGCAAAAGTGATTAGTTTTGTAGTTATGTTACAGTTAGAGCAAAATGATATGCAGCAGAAAAAATTATACAGCAAATATATAGTATACAGCAAAAGTGAGTACAGCCCTGTTTTGTCTAATTATATAAAAATTATTATAATATAATAAAATTATATTTTATTCAGACCTATCCAGGGTGTATCCCACAGCTGGGATAGGCTCCAGCACCCCCGCGACCCAGAAGGAGAAGCGGCTTAGAAGATGTGTGTGAGTGTGTGTGTATATTTTATTCACACACTCTGTTGTAGTATGTTAATGAACCAAGAGTGAGTACACCTGTGATGTCCTTTCCAATTAAAACTAATTATTTAAGCCCTTTTACACAATTTGACAACATTTAGCTATGTGGCCGCTTGACAGTTTTTTTGTTTGCTGTGTGAAATTCAGCCTGACTCACCATGGCACAAATTGTCTGAAATAGTAAGAAACCAAACAGTTAAGCTTGACAATGATTGAAAAGGGTTTAGGAACAGTGGTAAACTACTAGGCATAAGCTGAAACACAGCTGCAGTAGTTATTAGAAAGTGTTATAAGAGCCACACTACCAGTATCTAAAGGCGCAGTGGCTGTCTTCGAAAGATGACAAAAGGGCACAGTCTGCTATTTATGCAATCTTGCACTGAGAAACAGACGGGCCAGTGCTTCCAACTTAGGACAAGATTCATCTTTGTAAGTTGACCTCTCAGTGAGTGCCTAAAAAGCATGAATATCTCTTTATGGATGCCGTTCAAGAAGAACGCTGTTGCTAACAAGAGTAAAGATTGCTAAATAATATTCAAATAAGCCTGATTTATGTTAGCATTAAAATGAACTTGTTTGGATCATTGTGTTTGATGTGAGCCTGGCCAGGATCACAGTGACTGCATACACCGATCAGGCATAACAGTATCACCAACTCCTTGTTTCCTTGTCCATTTCATCAGCTCCACTTACTATATATGTGCACTTTGTAGTTCTACAGTTACAGTCCATGTGTTTCTCTGCATACTTTGTTAGCCCCTTTTACCCTGTTCTTCAGTGGTCAATTCCCCCATGGACCCTCACAGAGCAGGTACTATTTGGGTAGTCTATCATTCTCAGCACTTTGTTTTGGGTGTTTCATCTGGTCAGAGGAAAGAAGACAAGGAAAGTTGGTGGTGGAATGAGGAAGTCCAGGAGAGTATTCAGAAGAAGAAGGCAGCTAAGAAAAAGTGGGATAACCAGAGAGATGAAGGAAGTAGGCAGGAGTACTGTGAGGCTAGTCGCATAGCAAAAAGAATGGTGGCAAAGGCAAAGGCTCAGGCCTATGATGAGCTGTATGAGAGGCTGGACAGTAAAGAAGGAGTAAAGGTATCGCTTGGCTAAACAGAGAGATAGAGCTGGAAAGGATGTACAGCAGGTTAGGCTGATAAAAGATAGAGAGGGAAATGTACTAGTGAGTGAACAGAGAGTGTTGAGTAGACGGAAGGAGTACTTTGAAGAACTAATGAATGAGGAAAACGAGAGAGAGAGGAGGACAACGGGGGGAGAGATAGTGGATCAGGAAGTGCAGAGAATTAGTAAGGTGGAATTGAGCGCAGCTTTAAAAAGGATGAAGAATGGAAAGGCAGTTGGTCCAGGTGACATACTTGTGGAGGTATGGAGATGTTTAGGAGAGAAGGCAGTGGACTTTTTAACCAGGTTGTTTAACAAAATCCTGGAGAGTGAGAGGATGCCTGATGAGTGGAGAAGCAGTGTACTGGTCCCCATTTTTAAGAACAAGGGTGATGTGCAGAGCTGCAGTAACTATAGAGGTATAAAGTTGATGAGCCACACCATGAAGGTATAGGAAAGAGTTGTTGAAGCAAGGCTAAGGCAAGAGGTTCAGATCAGTAAGCAGCAGTTTGGTTTCATGCCCAGAAAGAGTACCACAGATGCAATTTTTGCATTGAGAGTGTTGGTAGAGAAGTACAGAGAAGGTCAGAAGGAGCTACATTGTGTCTTTGTGGATCTAGAGAAGGCATATGATAGGGTGCCAAGAGAGGAACTGTGGTACTGTATGAGGAAGTCAGGTGTAGCTGAAAAGTATGTTAGGGTGGTGCAGGACATGTATGAGGCTAGTGAGACAGTGGTGAGGTGTGAGTGACAAATGGTTTCAAGGTGAAGGTAGGGTTACATCATTGGAGTGGGTGGAGACGGGTGTCAGGGCTGATGTGTGACAGAAGGATAGCAGCAAGAGTGAAAGGGAAGATTTACAAGACAGTAGTGCTCTGTCTAAAAGACAGGAGGCTGAGCTGGAGGTGGCGGAGATGAAGATGCTGAGATTTTCGTTGGGAGTGACAAGGATGGACAAGATTAGAAATGAGCAGATCAGAGGGACAGTGAAGGTGGAGCAGTTTGGAGATAAAGCTAGAGAGGCCAGGTTGAATGTTGGAGATGGAGCTGCCGAGTAGAAGGAGAAGAGGTAGACCTCAGAGAAGGTTTATGGATGTAGTGAAGGTGGAGATGGAGATGGTTGGTGTAAAAGTAGAGGAGGCAATGGATAGGGCAAGATGGAAGCAGATGATCCGCTGTGGCGACCCCTAAAGGGAGCAGCCGAAAGAAGAAGAAGAAGAAGATCATTCTCAGCACTGCAGTAACACTGATGTGGTGGTGTATTAGTGTGTGTTGTGCTCGTCTGAGTGGATCAGAAACAGTAATACTGCTAGAGTTTTTAAACACCTCAGTGTTACTGCTGGACTGCGACGAGTAGTTCACCAACCAAAAACATCCAGCCAACAGCGTCCTGTGGGCAATGTCATGTGACCACTGATGAAGGACTAGAGCAGGGGTGCACAACTCCGGTCCGGCACAGTTTGGTGATTTACCTGCTCAACCACACCTGATCATCTGTTAATTTGCAGGGTTATTGGGTGTGTTTGAGTAACCTCAAAACCTGTGCTGGACATTAGCCCTCCAGGACCAGAGTTGTGCACCCCTACTCTAGTCCTTCATTAGTGGTCACTAGAGGATGACCAACACAAACTGTGCAGCAGCAGATGAGCTATCGTCATTACATCTATAAGATGGACTGACAAGGTAGGATTGTCTAATAGAGTGGACAGTGAATGGACAGTGAGTGTTTAAAAACTCCAGCAGCGCTCCACCACCCAATAGTATCTGCTCTGTGAGGGTATATGGGGGGTCTTTACCAGTGAAGAAAAGGGTAAAAGGGGGCTAACAAGTATGCAGAGAAACATATGGACTACAGTCTGTAATTGAACTACAAATTGCACCTATATAGTAAGTGGGTCATAACGTTATGCCTGATTGATATAGATAGCATCATGAATGCCATTGTGTATACCAAAATGTTGAATAAAACATCATTACCTATTAGGGCTGCACGATTAATCGTATTTTTATCGTTATCGCGATATGAGGTTTCACGATAAACACATCGAAAGAGCCACGATAACGCCTTGAATAACAGCAAACTCAAATTGCATCACCTGCATGCATTATCCCCGTCCAGCAATAGAGGGAGCTCTTCACGCTGCAGACTATGATCACGTGACGTAAGTAGGCAAGAGGCAGAGCGAGGTGAACGCTCTCATGAGACACGCGATTTCTTAGTCCGGAAAAAAATGAGCACAGCCAGGCCAAGTGCCGAAAAATCTTCGAGAAGCGAAGACGCCTTTTGGTTCCAAAAAGGGGAGGCATGTCTGTAGTCTGGGAATACTTTGGTTTTAGTCGAGATGACCATGCTCAATCCAAGGTTTTTGCAAAGAATGTCGAGCCGTTGTGGCTACAGTCACGGGGAACGCGACAATCCTTTACCACCACTTAAAACACAACCACAAATAACTGTATGAGGAGTGTTCAGCAAAAAAGTCTGAAAGCACTCCATATGTAGTAACTCCATATGACGTGGGCTCACTGCGTCACAAAGGAATAACCGATGCCGTCACACACTACTTGGCTAAAGATATGGCGCCATTTAAAATGGTTAGCAAGGAAGGCTTTGTGCACTTACTAAACAAGGTGGATAAACGGTACAAGATTCCGTCACGAAGGCATTGGTCCAGCAAAACAACGGAGCCCTACGTGAGCTTGTTTTTTAGGTTGTACGGACAAACAGCATTTTATAGAGTATACCTGGGTCATTCCATGGAAATGGCACATTTTGAGTCCTCATCTCCTCTTTAGGTGTATTTTATGTACTGGGTCACAAAAATCTATATTTTAACAGCTTTACACAAACATTGAAATATCTCCTTTAATACAGTGTATTTTTTTTATTTGATCTTTTTATGAGAACTTTGTTTATTTATTTATTTTTGCTGACACCACCTATTTTGTCATGTCCCTCATGGCCTTCAACGAAAGTATACTTAGAATATACCAAATACAACTATAAAAAAGTCCATATATTTTGATGTCAACCTAAACAACTGTCTGTGTTTAATTGTTTGTGATATTATTTTTCAAAATTAATTGATAATTATTTATTAAAATCACATTATTTAGTTCTGTACCTAAGTAACCCCTCAACCCCGTAACACAAATGAATCTCCCCCACAAAAACAATGGTATGATCCATATGATCCATATACATCAAGAAGTGACATCACTCAAGTCTTTTGGACAACAGGACAGCAAAGACAGGCAAGTGGCTTCCTTCCTTTATTTAATTTTGGTCATTTATCTTGTGATATTGTGGTCGCCAAACTCAGTGACTCAACACCGTCACATGAAAAAAAAAATAGAAAACTATTACTTATAAAAAAAGTTTTTTTTATTTCAAAACTATATGCTAATTCTGAATCTCATGCATGCCATGTGCTCTCTCTCTGGTATACAGTATGTAGAGCAGCGGCCATTTTGTGCAAAAATCACAACCCCGTCACACTCAACCCCGTTACATGTTTGACTGTGAGGTATACATATCACTGATACATTTAAGCAAAAAATTTGAAAATGTCAAAGTCCAATTTGAACCATTCTAGTGGAATGACCCACCTAACTTTTAGAAAAAACTGCAAGTTTTTGTGCTTTTATGTTGGCTATGTTGCTTCTGTGATGCTGAGCTCTAGCTATAATAAGTTTGTGCTATTACCAGAAAAGAGAGCTTTTGTTCGGATTTTATTTCATTTATTTTTTAACCTTATTTTTCTATTGTTTACTTATGTATTTATTCATTTGTTTTATTATTATTTATTGTTACTAAATGTTGAGAGAACACAGCCTTGCACTGCACAAAATGTTTGCACTATTATTACTTGTACACATGTTATCTAATTTTAGATTTCATCTATTGTTGAATAAACCTGCAAAATATTTGGAATTATTCTGGATTCATTACACAGTAAAAAACAAAACAAATTAACGCGCTGCTGTTCAGAGAGACACTACATTTCTGTATTTTAATCTTAATTTATCGTGTTTCACATCGATATCGGGATATCCAACAATGTTATCGCACATCGCAATTCTAGTCCATATCGTGTACCCCTATTACCTATCTCAAGATGCTTGTCAGAAAAGGAATGTTAAAGACAGTGTATGAAGCACACAAGAGTGAAAGTGAAATCCATCACCTGACCAAGTGTTTCACATGGTCTGAATCCTATAGAGCACCTTAGGGGATTCTTAAAGAGGAAAATGGAGGAGTACAGCCACTCTTGCAAAGAGCTGAGAAGAATAATCTGTAAACCATTGCTGAATATGTCTCCGTAGATTTGTTCTATATCATCCATGCCAGTGGGACTTGAACAGCAAAGATGGACATGCAAAATATTAGATAAATTAAACAGTTGAAGTGATAAACTATCAGTGAAGTGTGTACTGCCTTTTGCTGCAGTTCCTTTGCAGTATAAATTCATTACAGTCTAACCAGTCAATCAGATCTGTTTAATATAAATTTTTAATATATATATATTTTATATAATCCATTTTGTTCTTTTAGGAATATTTAACGTCATTGTACTCACTTGTATACTGTGATACGAAAGGCATTCTAAATCTATTCTAAATCCATTCTAAAGCTATTCTAAATCTGACATGTTTATGTACACATTAGTGACACAGTTATGTAGTATAGTGAACACAAACATCTTTTACCATTTCCTGTATATTTTTGTTAAGCCTGTCACAGTACCAGAGAAGAACACTTTGTGTTATTTGTGAAGGCCTGTGATTTCTGTGAACTAAAAAAATCCACAACAATATATTATATTTTTTAATGAATTAAAGGCCTAGGTCAAATAACCACAATTTGTCACTGCACAATACATATATACCATATGTATCCGTATAGAATATGTCCATTTACATATGTACCTTTACAGACAGATTTCCTGCTATAAAAAATGAAAAAATATTTGTGATTGCAAACTTTCCCGGCGCTGCCACCAAAACCACTTACACTTCATTTATATAAACTTTCATTTGTGGTCTTGTCTTGGCAACAGAAAATAGAAGCAAAACAAATGTTGACTTTTTTACGTATACATTTACATACATCCCATCCATCCATTTTCTAAGCCACTTCTCCATCAGGGTCACGGGGGGGGGCTGCTGGAGCCTATCCCAGCAGTCTTCGGGCGGAAGGCAGGATACACCCTGGACAGGTCGCCATTCCATTGCAGGGCCATTTACATACATTTTGCTCCTTATTTTGTCATTACAGCCTCAATTTCTGCTGCCATGTAGTGTCAGGAGGTATTCTTATTAAAAGGCATAAATGATAGGGTACAAAGCAATCAGGTAAGAGAAGTTCAGCTCTGATTTCTCAGACTTGGGAAGCACATTTCCATTTTCTGTTTTTGTAAGGGTTTTTTTTTTTTTTTGGAAAGGCCGCTGGCACTGTCTCGTTGCTGTGGGAGACAAAGCAGAGATTCCGTCAATGCTCTCACCTAAGGAAGGTGAGGCGAGAGCTGGGTGATTATAGGCTTCAGAGTGACTGCAGTCTGGGCTACAGCACAGGCTCTATTTCTCACTAAGACGCACATACACCCACACACCCACAGACTGTTAGAATGAACACTGAGATGTCAGGTAAAAGATGGATGGTTTCCTCGAGCTGTCTCATTTTCTTATTTATGACTTCTCTAGGGTCTCCACACAGAGCTGGCACTGAATCCACCCCAGACAAGGAAGGAATAGATATGTTTTCTATTGACTAAAATGGAGAATGAACTTTCTTAAACACACAGGGTGATTGTGTAGTGAAATTAAGAGGATCAATAGTTGTTGGGTGTAGTCTTACGTTTTTTTTTGTATCAGAAATGTTTGCTATCGTGTCCAATCATTCTTGCTTAAGTTTAACGTTCCTAAGGTTCCCTCTTTTTTATGAAAGTCTTTAGACTGTAAACTTAGATAGAGGGGCTGAATTAATATCAAGTTGACATTACTGGTAATGTTCTCTTTATTGCTATTTACTACACTGGACATTTTTCTTCATTGTTGGAAAGCTACTTGTCTTAAAAGTGCAGGCTGTATCCCCAGTGCTGTCCTGTTCCACCCTGTTAGGTCACCTACAAATATATATATATATATATATATATATATATATATATATATATATATATATATATATATGCGTTTCCCATATAATCTGAGTTCATCACTGATTAGAAACACATAAAATATGAAATTGCCAAGTGGTGAATGACAGTGTCTATATTACTGTTTGAAAATCTGGTAAAGAATAGTGATCGCCAGGCACGGAGTAGGAGGATGAGGGTGGTCAGGTCAGCTGTATAAAAAACCACAGGCATCGTGTTGAATCCGAAAGCACCTTTCATTTGAATATTAAACTCATGGCAGACATGTGTGGTCATAAGCCCCATGGCTTTGTCTGTAACCTGGCAATAATGCAGGTGAGCTGTTTTGTTGGGGAACGCCACGTCATTGTTCTCTAACCAGCTTATGCAAAAGCAGCAGATTACTGTGTAGAGCTCACTAATTTCCTCTCTCTCCAAAAGAGACACCGGACTTATTTAAAGAAATCCTTCCCTGGGGCAAAGTTTCTGATATTGCTTTCATTGATGCACAGTTGCGTAAGGGCTTTGCTTGTGTGTGTGTGTGTGTGTGTGTGTGTGTGTGTGTGTGTGTTTGTATGTGTATGTGTGTGTGTGTGTGTATGTGTGTGTGTGTGTGTGTGTGTGTGTGTGTGTGTGTATGAGAGAATGTGTTTTGCCTATTGCATAAATGTCATTCCCAGAACAATCTGGCAGCTTTGTCCTGAGATGGGCAAAGCCGGTCGACCCGCCACGTCCACCTCGGTCAGCATTTGTTGTGGCTGCTTTTCATTTGGCTCAGCTCCCTTATTAGAGGCATCTCTCTCCCTCTCTCTCTCTCTCTCTCTCTCTGCTGGAAGCAACCACTGTACTATTTTCTCTTGTTGAGTGTCTAGCTGTAGTCTCAGTATTCCCTGCAGGTCTTTACGCAAACAAGACCCCAATGCATTATTGTCTCTCGCATCCTTATCGTCAGCACTACCTTCATCATAATCAACATAATCAACTCAGTGTGATTATGTGCCTTGCTGATGTGAACACTTCTGAATGTTTTCATGATATTCATGTTGCATTTTCAGTTTTTTTCCCCTTTGCTTTAATTACATAATTTATTACTGGCAAGCTCTTTGGCAGATGAGGGCTGTCTAACTGTACAGTGTTGACCTACATGACTTTTGTGTCTTACAGTCCCAAAGTTAATGATGACTGTACCTATGAGCCAGTTTTTCCGATACATCACTAGAGATCCCCTTTGTTTTCACTTTGTTTTCAGTTTAGAGTGGGAGTTCAGGATCTGCTGGGAGGGAACCCCTATAGACAAATTAGCCTGCTGGTCTGTAAGGGTCTTCTGAGGCTTGATTATGTCATGTTTTATTTTCTTCTGAGCTGAGATGGCTGTCCCTGGATCAATCTGTGTTTCATAACCAATGGCAATACTAATGGCATTGACTCCATTCTAGATCAGCAGTACTAAGTGAAGCAGTGCTGTATATTTTGTAATAGTGGTCTTGGCTGCTGAAGAAGCATCTTCTCAGCCCTCCCCTCGTTTCTGCATCACGTCACACTTTGCACCATGTGTTGAAAATGCTGACTACAATATGGACTCCCTTTGTGTTCTCACTCCCACTGGTCGGTTGCTTTGTTTACTTTGTGAAGTCATAGAATCGTTTCCCTTTGCTTCTCATGGATAGTCGTTGGTATTCTCAGGAGAGGACCAGATGATGTCTGCCTTTGGCAGGAAAAAGTACAAGAGACAGAGATACAGAAACTGGATGGAACACAAAGAAAGTGCCATATCTGCAGGTGGTATGAGGTGATGTCAGGTCAGAACTTGCAGAAACTGCTGCTGGACTATCACTATGGCAACTGGAAGATGTTCTGTTCTACTCCATCCTGATGTATTTTTTGTTAGCTGGCAAGGAACAAGACTCCTGTGAGGGAATTTAGCCTGTATGAAGCTTTGTGTGTGTCTGTGTGTGTGAACATAAGCTAATCAAAAAATACATTTCGATCGAGGCTCCTCAAAACATTACATCACCCAACGCTACTGCAAAGCGGAATATTATTGATCCAGTCAAGCAGCAGGGCTTCAGTTGAAGCAAATTGGATATGAAAGCTAATGGGAGGAAGTGAAGTCTTTTCTAACCTTTCCTGTGTTCCTGGCTCATGTTTGCCAGTCCATACTAAAGCCTTTTAAAGGCCATCACATAAAACTGAGTATCTAGGCAAATATGTCAGCTTTCTAATGCAAAGATGAAGCCATTTATATGTAACAATGACCTGTATCTAAAGCCTAAGGGGTTAGCCTAAGCCATGATTGCTAAAAAAGTAGATGGCTCTGAATTATACTTATCAATGTTTAATTTATTTTATTTATGATATACAATACTCTAGTGGTGTATATCTTATGCTTCACCATGATCAGTATTTTAAGTTACTGCATTACAATACGATTTACCTCAGTAATTTTCAGTCAATGTGATTAATATGTCTATTGAACTAATTTAATTTATATTTTAAAACACCGCTCACTCCACCAGGCTTGGAAGATATCTACATATAATTACCTCAGTAATGTTTTGTTAAAAACCTCAAACATATCCAGCCCCAGGAAACACACACACATACACACACACACACACACACATACACAGAGTCTGGTGCAGTTTAGACCTGTTCTATACTGTCTTGATACTAGCTTTTCGGCATTAACTGATTTAATGAAAGTATTTAAAAGTTATTATTTTTATATTAAAATTGCAAATCTTTGGTCACAATCACCAATGGCATGTTTGGACAAAAAAGGGAGAAGAATGTGATGAAAAGGACGCCTTGCCTACTGTTAAGCATGGGGTTGGATCTGTCTTGCTTCGGGGTTGTGTGGTAGCCTGTGCCACAGGAAATGCTGCAGAGGTAGATGGAAGAATGAATTTCACTAAATACTCCTAAAATTCCTAAAACAGTAGAAAGACTTTTGGCTAGCCACAAAAAGAGCTGCTAGCTAAAAGAGCTGCTAGCTAAAGGAGGTATTATTAAATACTGACTTTGAAGGGTGTCCAAACCTTTGAACAAACACCAAAATTACTTTTTCCAAACTTAAATTATATATAAATAAACTGTGCATTGTTTGATAGTTATTACATAATGCATAATACCCTGTTTTCATTTCATAATTGTGAAAGCCAATTTGGAATTATTGGTGCTAAGTCATTATCTGTTCTACGAAACCAATATGGTTAAAAACTAATGTATGTACTATTGACTCAAGAAGTGCTATTTAGCATTCTTTCCAAATGCTGCAATTTTTGCCATTGAAGCAACAACATTGGTTTAATTCTCAGTCACTGCTGCATATCGCACAGATAATGTTTATAATATGGCATATATTACTTTGAGTCTGACTGTGGTTTAACACAGGTGCTGGATTTGTAAAGTGCACAGTATATGTTTTTATTTGAGTATATATAACTTAATACAGTTATATTCTATTAAAATGCACACATGATGCAACATCTTTGGTCAGACTGCTGAGTCTGTGTGTGAATGAGCTGTCTGGTTCTTTTGGGTGAGCAGCCAAGTGTGGGTGTGTGCTGTTTGATTTTTGTGGCTGAGGTAAGTATGTGGATGTTTATGTGTTTGTGTGTGCCAGTGAGTGTGTGTGTGTTTTTGTGCTTTTTGATTTGTGCTGGTGTGTAGTTGAGTGTGTAGGTCCCGGCTCTAATCTGATTTGATAAAGTGCTTTGGTGGATCTCTGTTTCAATCCGCTGGTGTTAGCTGCGTTACATCACAGCAGCCGGCAGTGTCTGTGTGTGTGTGTGTGTGTGTCTGATGTGAGGCACATGGAGGCACACTCGCATAATAACACGCACGTGCATTGGACATGTACTGCCCAGAGAGAGAAAGTGTGCACTTAGTCTCTGTCTATCAGCAACTATATTGTCCTGTTTTAATTTGAAAGGAGTAGTCATACTAATAAAATATACGTTTCCATGTAATGCTTATTCAAATCAGTGTGTGGATTCTTTATCATCATTCTAATTTTGTTTGTTTACCAATGGGATTTCAAAATAACATGGAATGTATATAGTCCAAATGTTCATTTTAGTAATGACTGTTATGTTCCTTCTGATGTGTGCTTTACTGTGTCAGCTGGTTTTATTATTAGGATTATTTTTGTTCTTCAGACTGCTTTCAATCTCCTTTAAGCACTATTCTATTAGCTTTTAAGCACAAAATCAATTTAGTTAACACTAAACGACTGTTAAAGAGCAGTTAACCCAAATCACAGAAGGAGAGAATATTATTATGCCTTTATATCTGTAGATATGCTGGTGGTTGTCTGTGCCTCTAGACAATGAGGAGTTCAGTAGAGAATCAGTGTTTGTGGAAACAGTTGGAGAAAGAAAGAAAGATGGTCCCTAATGGTCTATAGGCTGTTAGAAGTCTTAATGATCTGTACTTTTTGTGTGCTTGTTTCAGATCAATTTGAGGCTCATCTTGGTGAGCGGAAAGACAAAGGAGTTTCTGTTCTCTCCCAATGACTCAGCCGCGGACATCGCCAAGCATGTGTATGACAACTGGCCAATGGGTGAGTGAAAAAATACACACACACAGAGGTGTGCATAAGTGACTTATCCATGCTCAGCCCACAAATGGATTCTTATGTAGCAGCTGTTACTAGGTTAGGGCAAGATTGATAGCACAATGGCAAAAAACATCATTTAACTTAATAAATTTAGATTAAAGTTTAGATTTTCTGAGGACTGCGAGAGTCGAAGGATGTAGGCAGGGTGAATGGATTGAAGGGGTGGATGATTGTTTGATCAGGAAGTGACAATGGGAAAGATGCATCATAGCATCAGTCATGATGGGAAATAACATTCTAAATTTGACAGCAAAGTAAACAGCTTGTTTATTGGCATTCTTGCTCTGTGTTTAACATGTTTAACAATCGTCCTAGTAAATATTTGAACTGTAATTTTTTTTACTTCATTTCTCACAAATTTGAGTTTTTGTGAATCTTGCAAAAATACAAAATAAAAAAATTGCATACATATATATATATATATATATATATATATATATATATATATATATATATATATATATATTTACAGTATATGTGTGTGTTTGTGAGTGAGAGAGAGAGAGAGAGACACTAATATACACTCATATCAATCGCTGTTGTCTCCTGTTGTATCGCTTGTATCTCCAAAATGGTAACTATACATATTTACTTTCAATGTAAATCAATGGAACCCAATTTTTTCAAAGTCATTTTGGGCTGTTTATTTTGGTCCATTCATCATTACATTTACACACAATGTAAAGGACAACAGGGATTTTCAAAATATGCCAAAAACTCAAACTCAGAAGGTTTTGTTCCGACAGCAGCAATATACACACCTCATCACCAGGTCATCTGTGTTATATGTAGCGCAGATGGTATCCAGATTCATCTTTCATCAGCTTAGTTTCTCATTTCTTTTCTTCATTTTGTCCTCTCTCAGACAACTTCTAACAAAGCGTTTCTAGAGATTTTGCTGTAAAAGATAGCACAATGAAAGATTTTACTGGATTTTAATCTAATCTGCTTCCTCAACATCCCCAAAACCTCTAATATTGGCTTCCTTTGAGTATTTCTAAATGCTCTATTATTAAAATCATCATCTTTTCATTACCCAGAAAAAGGATGTGGATGGAATGATAAAGAATGGAATGTAGAGAATTCTCAAGCAGAGTAAAAACCTTTATTCCATTTTGGCCAAAAACATCATCTAGTGTTTTATTATTGAATTAGCTCATCCCATTCATGAAGACAGAAGTCAGTACTTCAGCTTTGGCTCATAATGACTTTAAGTAGAATCTCATGACTGTGCTTCTGCTTTATGGCGTTCTGGTCAAAGTGCCTTTAGGGACATAACAGAGGACTGTGAGAGTCGAAGGGTGTAGGCAGGATGAATGGATTGAAGGAGTGGATGATTGTTCAGTTAGGAAGTGACAATGGGAAAGATGCAGGCATGTAAGCCAATAGCTGAGTAGAGAACAGAAAAAGATGTTCATTAACAGTGACACAGACACAAGACAACATCAAAAATATATACATGTTTCATTCCCACTCTTTGAGGTCAGGTCAGGGTCAGGATTTAAATGTAATAAAATAAATGAATACATAGTTACATAAATCAAATCAAATTTATTTGTATAGCGCTTTTTACAACTGATGTTGTCCCAAAGCAGCTTCGCAGAATTCCAGTAAAGACAAAGTGTTGAAATGTAAAACACCCAGGTGAGCAAGCCAGGGGCGACAGTGGCAAGGAAAAACTCCCTCAGAACTGAGGAAGAAAATTCAGATTACCAGTGGTTAACTGTGACTATTAGAGGTAGGCCTTCAATTCTGGATATAACTGTAAAAATTCGACCTATGCTAACTTTTGCTAGCGTTCCTAAGGAATTCCTAAGGAAAAAAGAGATTTGTTGGCATTAAGCTGTTCCAGATTAAACACAGACATTTGAAGCTTCTAAACCTTCATGTAAAGCTTTTGACAGACATATTAGCATATGTTTTACCTTTTCTGACATTGACCAGTGTTTTCTTATTTAAGATTTGTTCTTAGGTAAGAACAGAATGTACACACACTCAAGGCGATCAAATCTGTGATCAGAACGTCATGAATCGGATGTAGACTTTTTCTTAGGATCTCAAGGGCATGTTCTTTTCAACAAATCTAAGAAAAAAGTTTTCTCTCTCTTACAGCCCGGTGATTAGACTGCTGCTCATATTCATCCAGTGACATATCTAGTGATGAATCTCAAAAGGTTCCCTACTCCCTGTGTAATGCTCTATGTAGGTCAAGAATTAACTATTTCTACACCCAAGTAGTGCATTATGTGTCTAATATAAATCCATGTATAGAGGGGTGGTAGACAGCTGCCTAGGGCCTCCATAATCTAAAGGCCCCATGAAAACACACATGAAAAATTAGAGGGTAAAGCAAAATGTATGTCACTACACTCCCAAAGCTCCCAAAGCTGACTGTTTTTTTTTCCAGTTTAAATAGAGTGTCGAACAGGTTCAGCAGTTTAGACAGTTTTTGCAGTTTAGACAGTTACATCACTTAAAAATGTGCATCCTGGGGCCTCACTCCTATCTTTTGCCAAGGGCCCCAGAATCACTAAATCTGTCCCTGTATGCATCATGCTGAATATATATTTAAAGCATTAATTGGATGGCCCTATGCAGTGTATTATATGGATATTACGGAGTGATTTTATATTCCTGAATGCCTGAGTGACATTTGTTTTTACATGGAATTTGTTCTGCCTATTAGAAATTAAAACATGATTGATTGATTCTTCTGTCATGTGTTTGGCTTTCTTTTCAGCTCTTAAAGTCCTAAACAAAAAGCAGAGCTTGTTTAAATATGTGAACTTATATACCATTGAGACAAACACACTGTTTCAGGAATTTAACTATTTTAGACATGTATTTTCCTATTCCCAGTAATCTTTTAGCCCTCTCTGAAGGCCCAGAAAGGTCTGAGGTTCCCCACATCTCCTCTTGTACTGAGAAACATATATATGATATCAGTTGATTTTAGAATGTATAATTGACAGAAGTTTTCTGATAATTTTAATAAGCTTTTGTCATTGCTGGCAGTAACTGACTTTCACAAGTTAAGAATAATCCAGTTGGTAAATAGTAAGTGCCACCACTGATGTTTATTTCTCTGTTTGTTAGACTGGGAAGAGGAGCAGGTGAGCAGTCCCAACATCCTGCGGCTCATCTACCAGGGCCGCTTTCTGCACGGCAACGTCACGCTAGGAGGTGAGCTCTCAAACCACTGCAGCATTATTCTTTGCAGCATACACCAAATGTCAAACATGCTCAGGGCCATTCCTCTTTTCCCCAGTATATGAACTGTGCTGGTCTGAAGGTTCAATGAGTTGAGAACTGTGATTAGGAGTAATTTTCTTAAATACATAATACGTTAGATGTGTTTACGTAAACTAAAGATAGGTTTCTTTCCAATTACTCTTTTTTTTTTTTCAAAAGATCTTTTCTGGAGTTTGTAAACTCAGATCAGGTTTGCAGGAAATTTTGTTTATAATATGAGCTGGTACATTTTCTGAGTGTTTGGAGAGTCCTGCATTCAGCAGGGACAGGGAGGAGAGGAAATGCTTTGGGCAGGAGTGTGAAGCATGTCCGTTTTTGTTTGCCCATCCCTCAGACAGTGGTTATGGACTACTGAAAGAAACAAAAACAGTAGAGGAGGGGTGAGAGAGAGAAATACTCAGTTAGGGAGGGTGTGTGTATGCGTGTAGGTGAGGGTGCCAGGCTGCTTTAATATGGAAAAAGGGCAACATGAGACCTCATCCACTGCCTGAACAAAAACAGTCTAAAGGTTCTGCAAAAAATGCTGACAAATGATGGCAAAAAGTCCAGCTTTCTCTCTCTCCTTCTTCCCAATGCATCCTTAAGGTCTCCTTAAGAAAGAAGATCACTTCTTTGTTTTTGAAATACCAATAACATTGTGATCAACTTGACAAACCACAGTGCATCAAAAACAAGGCTTGAGATCCCAATCATCAGATTTATTCATGCTGCATGGAATTTCCACAAAATCACCAAAATGTATTTAGCGTAGCTTTAAAATAATGGCTGGTATTCGTAAAACTGCTAAAAAAACTCATGACCTAACAGTGTTAACTTAGCTTTTATTTTGCTCCATAAACAAGCATACAGTCATGGTCTGATGCAAGTGGTAATATCTGAACAAATAGTTCTTACCAGCAAAACTAGCTAAACTATTGGATCAGATATTACTCGGGGTTCTAAAATGTTATCACACATTTTACAGAGTTTCATTAGTCTGCTTTATGGAGTTTTATAGAGCATTTATGAATGTGTTGGCCAGTTGCCATAGGCAAAGGAAGACCTGAGCTGCATGGACAGGGGCATGACCAGGAATGTAGTCAGATTCTTCCAACTAAATGTCCTTTACATAATTTATGCTGACAGCAGCTAGAAAAAGGGAAAAACAGAGTGCATGCACAAGAAAGAAAATGAAATTTGTCATGAGAAAGAGTGCCAGAGCCACTGAGCCAGTCAAGTAAAGCCAACCCAGGGTTTATGTGCTCTTCCTTTGCATTTCAGCTGTCCTTTATAGCTTTATCCCATTTAAGAGTCAATGTCATGTGCCTCTTGATTTTTAACCTTGCAATACTCAGTCCTGATGTCCATTCATTCTGGGTTTTTTTTTCTCCTCTCTTTTCTATGCAGCTTTAAAACTGCCCCTTGGAAAAACAACAGTGATGCATTTAGTTGCTAGAGAGACGTTGCCCGAGCCAAATTCCCAAGGTAACCATTTTTCCCTTTCTCTCTCGCACTGTCTCTGTTCTTCCTCTGTCTGCTCTTTCACACGCTCCCTGATCACTGTGTCTCATAATATATAAAGTTTCAGTCGGTTTGTACATCACTGGTGGAATTGAAGCTTTCTAGCATTGGTCTCATACACTGAATACAGTGATCAGTCAGTTACTGTTGTGTTAGAGAACCGCATAATGTGGTTTATTCCATAAAAAGTAGCATATATATACTAGCAATATGTAGCAATGTACGATGGGTGCATTATCGTGTTCCCTTTATTTTACACTGAATCACATAAACAATATTATATGCTTACGAGTGAAGCTTGTTTTAAGGTTTGATATGTTGATGATTTGATTGTTCGTTCATTACGGTATTCACTTCTTTTAATCCACAGAAATTGATTGCAGCCTAAAATGCCTTTAAATAGAACCGTAATATGCATCATAAATTCATGCCATGTCAAAAATTTCAATGAAAGGTTGATATACCATGGAGACAAGTTTGATGAATTATCTCAAATATGTAGGTATAGTGAGCCTGATCCCGGTTTCACTAGGCAGGCTATTTGCCTTACAACACCAGCTGATTTCAGTGTATATGACCGAATACTGTTAATACTAGCAGTACGTACCTCTAGGCATTTCATGATTATATTTTGTTGAAGATACACTTTTAAAACAATTTTCGGTGTATCTCCATTTTTGATTTCTATACATTGTTATTTTATCTCATGTTTTTCATCAATTGTATTTAACAAGGTTTGTTGCAGCTTAGACATTCTGTTTTAAGCTACTATGCTTTTTTAACATTTACCGAAACTAAATACTTTCATGAAAATCACTTATTAAATACTATAATACTGAATAACTCAACTATATTATTAGAACTGTCACAACTCTAGTTCTTTAAATGAGGCACACAAAAGTGATTTTGTGTGCTAATAGCACTCCCTGCTGGAGAAACTCAGATTGGGTTCTTCTTAAGTAAACGAGTGAGTTCCAAAGCAATGTTCATGTGCTTTACATCTTAAATGAAAAAGGTCCATCATTGTAGTGGAGCTGCTCTAAAATTCAGCATATAGGACCTGATGGACCTGTGGAAAACCAGGAGGCAGGTCTGTTATATTTTAATAATTTTACAACTCAGCGCTGAAAAATGCCAAGAATCAACCCCCAAAGTCTCCTTCTTTATAAAATCTGTGGCTGTGTGAATTTATTTAACAGTAGGAGAAATGCAGAACAAATATAAAAATTTGATTATAATGTAAATTGAATATTAAATATTATTTGTAAATTGAAATGCAGTTCTAATTAACAACAACATCCAGCCACCTACTGGATATATTTTGAACTGCAGTAAGACAAATAAATCATTCTTAAGCTTTAAAAAAAATCATTCAGCGTGGTTTAATGTGTGGTGTGATTATCCATCCTAGAAAAACTGGGATGGAATTGTTCACAGTGATGGTGATAGGAACCACATCTTAATGCTTAATGTTTATAAATAAGTAAGATGCCTGAGAGTTTGTTTCATGATAGTTATGAGATAAAAGATTGAAGATTTTGGCCTAAAAGTTTAATTAAATTTGAAGATGCATGTCTTGTATATCAGGTCCTGCATGGTTTTGCTCTGCTTTTTTACAGCAGAAAACAATTGAACATAGGCCTGCTAGATGAGGAGATATTGTGATACACATGAGAAAGATGTCCTTTGGACAGTGAACTTTTCAGTAAGAGCAGCTTATATTTGGAATGAGCTGCCTGTGCATGTAAGAGAATGCACCACGTTTGGCTTTTTTAGCTGAATTAAAATTGTGACCAAAAAAGAAACAATTTAAATGGGAATGCATCATGGTATGTAAATCTTAACAGCTAGCATTGTGTCTTATTTTATATATTGTTTCATATTATTGAATGAATCAATAGTGTTTTATGTAATTTTATCTTATTTTCTTTGTGCTTTTGTACCTGCTCAGCAACTACCATTGAAAATCTGACACATATTTACAGAAAGGTGTTATATTGTGAATTGCCCCTTTAATTCTAAATTGAATGATCTATTCTAATCATGGCAGAATGGAGCATGCAGGCAAAATAGTGCCCAAAGGAAATGACTGAATGACTTTGCATACATCTCACCAGCTGATTTATGATGGAATTCTCCTTCATTGGAGGTTTTCAGAACGAGAAATAGAAAAATGAGTATTTAAAGTATTTAAAGGGTCTGCAGGCCAGCCAGAGACTGCAGTGATAATATTTATGACTGTTCTGCCTTCTGTAAGCTCTTTTTTTCTGTTTTAGGCCAGAGGAATCGGGAGAAAACTGGAGAGAGCAACTGCTGTGTGATTCTGTAAAGATGTCCCTCTATCCATGATCCAGTGCATTCTGTAGTTTCCTATGCTGCTGAAAAACAAACACATACAAGGACATCAACCAGAAGACTAGTCTATATGTGTGGGCAGTCTAGAGTGTCTTGGTCACATTTTACCACTTGCAAAGTATAGTATAAAATGCAGCAGATGATGAAACAGAATCCCTCTTTATAACATTTCATCAGTCTTTTTGCCTCCATCTTCCTCTCCCTCCCTCCCTTATTCACACATATACTGTCATATATTGTAAACTCTCTCTCTCTCTTTCTGTCTGTCTCACTTTCATACTCCTTTCTCACTTGTCCTTTTCTTCACGCATAGTCACATGCACACTCCCCCGTCAATTTGCACATGGAGGAAACACTCTTGTTTTCAGATTCCACTCAGATTAAAGAGCAGGAGGATTAGCAGAGCAGAGTTCCATGCTTCAGTGCCACCTGCTTAGACAAAACAGGGAGAGAAGACCGTGGAATATGACAGTGTCTGACAAACTGTTGAGTTCAGCCGATACACCAGACATGGGCTTGGCATTTCTGATTTGCTTCCTCCTTTGTGTCTCCATTGGGAAGGTAAAGGCACTTGCCTCTGTTAGCAGCAGTTCACACAGTAGTGAATCAACCTCTGCATTGCTGTAGTCCTGTTTCTCCTCAGTATGTCAGACCACAGAAGCAAGCATTTAACCACTGAGTGAATTAACATCTGTAGTCAACTGTTTGCAGCACAGCAAACCAAGCATTAATGTGCCTGATCAATGTTAATGGCTATTTTTTTTGTTTGTTTTCTCTCTTAGTAATGAACTCTGTTCATCTTTTGAAGTGCACATTTTATGGATATAGTTCTAGATGACAGTGCAATCCTTGGCTCACAGATGCAAATCTAGTAGTTGCAGGTCAGATGCAAACGTAGCAGACTTGATTCTGTCATTAACCAGGAAGGCCGATAGGTTGCTGTTGCAGGGTAACATTTTCTGTTAGCGGGTTATTTGATTGACCAACCAGTGTTTTGTTCACCCTTACTAGATAGTTTTAATTCCTCCTCATAGAGGAGTTTTAAGATAAATTCCTTTATTTTTTAAAGGTGCAAGAGGCAGGATTGTTTCTTTAAATAGCATTAACTGATCGAAATAAAATGGTTGTCACTAAATCAAAGTTATTCACTGATGTGTTATTGTAGCTCATGTTGTTTCTGTCCCTCAGATAGGTGCTTGCTACAGGTGTGACAGTGTAATGATCAGCTCCAGTCAGCCACTCACTGCAGCACTACACTTGCCTCCCAGCTCTAGTGACATTAGTTGTGTAACAACATAACTATAGTCATTTTTTTCTTCATTTAAATGTTGTTTAAAATATTGTGAGGATGCAGAATCATGGAGCCTTGAATTACATTAAATCCTGGGCTGTATCATGACATTGTTAGAGCATGGACTTCAAAATGTATTGATAATTGGATTAAAAACTAAGACCAAACTGCTTTTAAATTGTGTTATCATCAATAACAGTAATTAGAGCACAAATAAAAGATTTACCTAACTAGCTTTTCAGAATTTTAAGGAGAATACTATGGGCACAAAGGGAATTTTGCACAGTGAGCTATTTAACAAATATTTAACAAATAAAATCTTTATTTTGGTTTTCAGCTACAACATGGTAATGCAAATGGTCTAGTGTGGGAGCTTCATATATATATATATATATATATATATATATATATATATATATATGAAGACAGAATTGTGACAGTGTTTAGAAACAAAGCCAGGTCTTGTTCATTTGACAGCAGAGTGAACTATTTTAATTTAGTTGTGATAGAAGTCACTGTTTGTGCTTCAAGCCAGAAGTCATATAGGAAATGAAGTTTTACTCTCTCTTACCTGTCTGAAATGATACATTTACACAGCACTAAAGCATGTGCTAGTTTATCTTTGTTTGTATGATTTGTTTCCCCGATTTTCTTTTAATATTATGTCCAAATGGGAATTCAAACTCAAGGTTATGTTTGTGTAGAGTATATTCAAAATGAACCATATAGAGAATATGACAATAGATTATTGATATAGCTGTATCGGTGTCTAGTGTATGATTGTCTAAACAGTTAGTTTATTAGCAGTGGGAAAAGTCATCCGCTGATGTCTTGTACTTTACCAGCAAAATCCCCTAACAATAAAAACTATTGTATTGTGTTTTCTTTTATTCATTTTTTTTCCAAATGTTTATTTTTTTTATTTGCTTTATGCTTTTTAACACAGCACTAGCTCATCAGACTACAGCTTATTCTGATCAGGGTTCAAATATGTACAGCGCTGAAGTTTTCAGAAATGATTGTAAATAGAAACTAATGGTATCTCCAAACTACAAATGGAATTACATCTATAAATTGAATAAAGAATATTGAAGTGAAATTCTTTGTCTTTTCTTCAAAAAGCTGTTCACTACATATTGCATATAAATGTCCACTGATCTTTGCCAGGCAGTGATCTTATTTTTGTTTCTTAAAAGCTTTAATGTCTATCTTAGATTGGATTTTGGTAATACTCATACATATTGCTGAAATGTTTAATGTGCTCAGTAATTATTGTTTCTCACACAGATCTCTGACTTGCAGATAGTATATATAGTAGACATGCAGTGCAAAAGAAGAGACCACCATTTCATTTACTTCATTTCTGGTAAAAACAGTTACAAAGTACAAGTTATTGCTTTTTGTGTTAGGGGAAAAAGTAGAAAACATTTAGCAGGCAACTATCACAGATGTCTCAAGAGCTAAATGTAATATTACATTTTTCAGTATTTAGTATCTCAGCTCTTTGTCTCTATAACCTTTATTTTTCTCAGTAACAGCTTCTTGACAGCTACACATTTTGTCAGACCCATAGTATTGTGTTGTCTTCTCACAGTGGAAGGATGCACAGAAAAACCTGTGGATTTTCTTAGATCTTAAGCAAGAGGGGAGCTCTCTCAAAATCCTATTAATCCGATGGTGACAGTTTTGGTGCATGGTTGTTACCTACAACCCTGTTTTCAAAAAGGTTGGGATGCTGTGCAAAATGTAAGTAAAAACAGAAATTATTTAAACCCTACTTTTAAATGAAAAAGTACAAAGACAACATAGCAAATGCTGAAACTGAGAAATGTTATAGTTTTTTGAAACATATATTCCCAAAATGACCTCCTCTAAAGTTTCATGGGGCATAGAACTAGGCCTGGCTGATAACTAAAAATAAGTTGCACAAAATACATCAGATCTACCCTTCTGAATATCAGACTTTTTGAACATATCCTCTCGAAACAAACTCCTGTCAAAATTGCACAAAATACTATCTAAAAAAGATGCAAAAATATCTTTGGCCATTATACAATGGGAAAAAGATCTGTCCATCACTCCCACTGCCGATTTCTGGTTACAAATATGCAAAAATATTCAAGATTACAAGTATTAATCTACAGCTCATACAATAAAGACTACAGTGAGTAACAGAGAGAAATAACACAGTTTCTTAACAAATACTGTACCTCTCTCTCTCTCTCTCTCTCTCTCTCTCTCATATTAGTCCTCTCTAATTCTCTCTCAGTTGTTTTACCTTTTACACATCGCCAATGAGCTACTTGTACACCATCGACGATATCTGATTACATCACCCTATCACCCAGGCCTACATACAACAGGAGTAGTTGGTATGGTATAGTGGGTAACACCTCTGTCCTCCATCCTGCAGACTGGGGCTCAGTCCTCACCAGGCAAGCACCCTTTGCTATAGAAATATGATCCCTTGGGCAAGAGTCCAACCAGTACTTTCACCTACCACTGTAAAGTGATCAGATATATGTTCTAAATGTAAATGCCAATTGGTGGAATTGAAAACAACGAAACTGTAAGCTGTACACCAAATACACCAAATAATTATATATAATATTTTTAATGAAAAAGTGCTATGTAAAGCTTCTGCTATAGCCATCTGGCAAGACTTAATGAAAAACAGAACACAAGACCTTACAGGGAATATTTTATTTCTCCGTGCTAACTTGAATAATGTGGGAATTAAAGCGCTTTTTACTCATTTCCCACAATACCTGGACATGGACTCAAATATTTGTTGTTAAAATGTTAAGAATGTTCATCGATAATTCACAATAAGACCCAAGGATATGATGTCATTGAACTGTTTCACTGGAAAAAAAATGACTGTTGTGACTCAAAAGTGGTTGCAGTTCTAGGCCCTGCAGAATTTTTTAAAAATTTACCAGATTTTTAAAAAATATAACAAACATGAGGGACACATTTGATTTCTTATTCTACCTGAACCTAAAGTGAGGTCAAAATGAACGAAACAGGATAATCAAATGTCAGCCAGTAAGTTGTTGTGGGAACAAGCATACATTAGGGTTGCCACCACAGTCCTGTAGAGTTTCTTGACACCCGAACAGTGGTTTGATTTTATACTGCATGTATCAGGCAGGTAGCTCAAGATGCAGCCTAAGATAGATAGATGTCAGTTCAGCCCAGGACCCAATCGTGGCCCAATTTGTAAAAGCATGTTAGTGTAAAGATCATCTTACATGGTAAAAACTGTTCAGCGTAAGAATCATCTTTGTGCTAAAATGCTGTGAGGAAACCCAGTCCTTCTCAGTTATCACACTGACAAAGTGCTGTCCCAGTCGTCCCTGTGTTGTGGATAATCTGAATAGATTAAACTCATTCCAGGGAAAACCTAAATGGTTGGCAACCCTGTCTTACATTGTGTTAACTCCTTAAAAGGCCAAAGCTGACAGAGTTTTATTACATGCTTCTATAACCTAAGAAAAGCTCATCCAATGTGCAATGAAGCACCTGTAGTAATAATGTAATAAGCCTGGGATTATAAGGAGCTAATTTATTATTCACTTGTGTGTCAACATTACAAGTAAATAGTATATTCAAACAGAAGGTAGAGACTGTCTCTCTTTAATCAACCACCAATTTTACATGAGATGAAGTGTGAGTTAATCTGTCTACAATTCCACAATCTGCTTCACCCTAGAAGAGGCTGGATTCATCTCAGTGCTTCTTCCTTAAACTTGGGGAGTGTATTACTGCTGCTGCCAGCTTGTTCATTAGTTTGGATTTGGAGCTGTCTGAAGCTGTGTACTTGTGTCTCCATCTTGTGGTGAAAATGACTCACATCACTCCCACTGGTTCTTTCTGTGTTTTACACTTGACTAGACACTACATTAGACATTAAGTACTACACATCCCAAATGTACACTCATTGTTCATTTTATCAGGTCCAGTTTTTAGACACCATGACCACTCACTGTCTACATTTAGGAGATACACCTGCCTTGATGGTCCACCTATGCAGTGGATATAAAAAGTCTACACACCCCTGTTCAAATGCCAGGTTTTTGTGATGTAAAAAAATGACAGCAAGACAAATCATTTCACAACTTTTTCCACCTTTAATGTAACCTATAACCTGTACAATGCAATTGAAAAACAAACAGAAATCTGAAGTAAAAAATAACCAACTGAGATACTGTGGTTGCATAAGTGTGCACACCCTTTTATAACTGGGGGTGTGGCTGTGTTCAGATTTAACCAATTACATTCAAACTCATGTTAAATTGGAGTCAGCTCACACCTGTCACCAATTAAAGTGCCTCTGATCAACCCCAAATAAAGTTCAGCTGTTCTAGTAGGCTTGTCCTGACATTTTTGTAGCCACATCTTCCAGCACAAGCCATGGTCCGCAAAGAGCTGCCAGAGCATCAGAGGGATCTCATTATTCAAAGATATCAGTCAGGTGATTTCCAAGTCATTAAATATACCATGGAACACAGTGAAGACTGTCATCATCAAGTGGAGAAAACATGGCACAACAGTGACATTACCAAGAACAGGACGTCCGTCCAAAATTGATGATAAGACAAGAAGAAAACTGGTCAGGGATGCTGCCAAGAGGCCGACAGCAACACTGAAAGAGCTGCAAGAATTTCTGGCAAGTACTGGCTGTGCAGTATATGTGACAACAATCTCCCGTCTTCTTCATATGCCTGGGCTTTGGGGTAGGGTGGCAAGACGGAAGCCTTATCTTTCAAAGAAAAACATCCAAGCCCAGCTTAATTTTGCAAAAAGACATCTGAAATCTCCCAAACGCATGTGGGAAAATGTGTTATGGTCTGATGAAACCAAGGTTGAACTTTTTGGACATAATTCCAAAAGGTTTATTTGGTGCAAAATCAACACTGCTCATCACCAAAAGAACACCATACCTACAATGAAGCATGGTGATGGCAGCATCATGCTTTGGGGCTGTTTTTCTTCAGCTGGAACTGGGGCCTTAGTCAAGGTAGACGGAATTATGAACAGTTCCAAATACCAGTCAGTGTTGGGACAAAACCTTTGGCCTTCTGTTAGAAAGATGAAGATGAAGAGGAACTTCATTTTTCAGCACAACAATGACCCAAAGCTTACATCTAAATCAACAAAAGAATGGCTTCACCACAATAAGATTAAGACTTTGGAATGGCCCAGCCAGAGTCCAGACCTGAATCCCATCGAACATCTGTGGGGTGATCTGAAGAGGGCTGTGCACAGGAGATGCCCTCGCAATCTGTCAGATTTGGAATGGTTTTGCAGAGAAGAGTGGGCAAATATTGCCACATCAAGATGTGCCACATTGATAGGCTCCTACCCAAAAAGACTGAGTGCCGTAATAAAAGCCAAAGGTGCTGCAACAAAGTCTTAGTTTAACGGTGTGCATATTTATGCAAACAGGTTATTTTAAGTTTTTTATTTTATATTTTTCCAGTGTAAAGATTTCTGTTTGTTTTTCAATTGCATTGTACAGGTTATAGGTAACAATAAAGGTGGAAAAAGTTGTGAAATGATTTGTCTTGCTGTCATTTTTTTACATCACAAAAACCTGGCATTTGAACAGGGGTGTGTAGACTTTTTATATCCGCTGTAGATATAAAGTCAGAGACCATTGCTGTTGAGCACACACTAACATCCCACCACCACGAGTGTCACTGCAGTGCTGAGAATGATACACCACCCAAATAAATAATATTTTATATATATATATATATATATATATATATATATATATATATATATAAATGAAAGGCTGTGAGATCATAATTAGTTGTTATTGTTATTATTATTATTATTATATGCTATTTTACAGGTGCATTTAAAGAAAAAAGAAATCCAAGGTCATCTTAGAATAAACTGATGAGATAAATTAAAAACAAATAAGGACATCAAATCGAGAAATATCTTGAAATATCTTGAACAGATATGTTTTATGGTGGGATGTGAACAGCACAATACAGTCCAACAGATGAATAGGAGAGTAGGGTGGAACCGATCATAAATTTACTAGTTAAAACTGCACAATTTGTGCCTCCAAATTTTTAAATCTGTCTGTGAAAGTGCTTAATGTTAAGCAGTCATCATCAACAAAGATCTATGCTATTGTCAGCCCTGCTCAGACTATACTGCCACCTGCTTTATCTGACTGTATTCATGACATATAATCATGGATAAGTATGAACTTTTTAAAACTGAGTCGCTTTTAATTGGCTCAAAGACACTGATATCTAATTTATCTTTCTTTGGAATCAATATTAATGAGATTCTAGTAACACCTTCTCCACATCCACAATCTCAAAAAATATGTTTGTTCCCACTGTCTTTTACATTCAGATAAATTTTTCCATCTTCATAATATTTCTTGTCTCCAGCCATTTCTTAGCCAGGCAGACATAGAAACACTTGTGTATGCATTAATAACATCATGGCTAGATTATTGCAATGTTCCTCTATCTGGCCTCCCTGTCAAAACCCTCACTAGGTTACAGCAATGCCGCTGCTAGGATCATCACCTTTTCAAAGAACAATGATCACATTGCCCCTTATTTTAACCAGAATCCTTACTGGTTACCCACTGCATTCCATGTTCAGTGCAATGTTCACCTTATTACATATAAAGCTCTGCACGGTCTGGATCCTTAACATTTGGCAGAGCTTCTTTAAGTGTGTTTGCCATCATGAATTTTAAGATCACAAAATTTAGGCGTTCTTCATGTTCTATGGTTTAAACTGACTTCTCTGGGTACCCTTAAAAAAAGGAAAAAAGATCATTCATAATCAACTAATTTTTAACCTCAAATTTAAATATATTCATTATTAATGTAGCTCAGAATATATCCAGTTAGAACAGTTACATATCTAAAGGCTGATTACAAATCAGAAGTTGTAGTTTTATTTTTTACCTTTATGTTTTTTTTGTATTTTTTTTTTAATATGTTTTTTTATTTTATTGAATTACTTTGTTTATCTAATTTCGTATCATGGAAAGCAGTAGTTAGGGCGACACAGGCTGAGTTGAATGCAGTCATGCATGGATGAGCTATGGATATTGGGCCTGAAGATTTAGGGTCTTTTGGAGCTGTAGGCCTGTCTGAACCAGAAGAGGACCATTGTGGAAGGTGCCCTACTCAGCTAGTGCAGCCAGATTTGGGCTCAAGGACTACAGGCTGCGAAGAAACTGCTTAAACTGCAATTACATCATAATTGCTCTGCAAAGTTTGACTCACTCTGAGGCCTAAAGTGGTTTTCAGGTTTTGAGTTTCTCCTTTTTGGAGTTGCTGTCTTGACTAGTAGTATGCTGATGGGTATCACTGCATTTACACACCCCTATGGTGTACCAACCTCTTATCACATCTTATAGTCTGACAGTTAGAAGTGCTTCCACAACTTCTTGAGCATTTTTAATCTTTCAATTTCAATAGGCACGAAATAGCCATGAAAAGTAACACAGTTATTCATGTTCTAAAGTGAGGATGTCAAACTCAATTAATGAAATGGCCTTATTATAAAATGTTTATTTTTTAATTAATGTTGTGCTACACCCTGAACTGCTCATTTTTTATTCAAAATAAATATTAAATATTAAATATTAAAACCTTAAATATTCAAAATTTAAATTTCCCTAGGAGCTCAGCCTTTTAAACCTATCTGCTTAATTGGACACTAGGCATCCTTTCTTGCTGCAGGTTCAGTAATACATGGGCTCAGTTTCTGAGATGCTAAGTTAACGTTAGGTGTTTATATTGGTTAACCTGCAGCTGAAATGCAGTTAGTGTGTTTGGCATTATGACAGGTATGGAACTGTGTAGAATTGTGTAGAACTGAGGTGTAACCACTGTCCTATAGAATGTTGTTTGGGTAGGAGAGACAGAGTGCACAAAATGTTGCAGTGGTCCAATTTAGGGGTCCGAGCAGAAGAAGAGGAGAAAAAGAGTAAGGAAAAGTACTTTGTACATGGCATAAAAACACTATTTATCACATCTACCTGACAAACACAAAACCCATCAAGCAGATATACTGCAGGGAGCCCACTTGTCTGATTCCTGACCTGACAAAGGAGGTTCAGACAATGTTACAACTAGTGATACTAGTCTCTGTAATGTTGCTACTAAAGTGAATGGTGCAGCCCAGTAGTCCTTGTTCCAAAGAAGAATGGTGGACTATTATTTTGTGTTGACTTTTCAGCCTTTGACTAATACATCATGCTGTGTGCAGATTAAATGATAGAGAGGCTGGGAAAGCAAAGTTATCAACAGACTAGAGAACTGAAGCTTTTAGAGACAGCATTTACATGATACTGCTGCAATAGCTGCAAAAGCTAATGGATGACGTCTTGGAGGACTTAAAAGACTTTGCAGAAGCTTGCATCAATGACATGGTTATCTGTAGCTCAATGTGGCAGGAACATCTGGAGCAACTAGAGCTCCAGCAAAGTGCAGCCTGGCTAAAAGGAAAGTCCCCTCTTTGGAGGCAGAGTTATATGTCCTTGCTCAGATCTTGTCCAGCTATAGGTGGGTAAGATCTGTTTTATGGCCTAGTTGGTTGGTATAGATGATTTATACCCAACTTTTCCAGCTGTGCAGCAGTCCTGACTGACTTTACAAAAAGGATAAACCCCAGTGCTAGGTAGTCCTGATTTTTTGAAACCCTTATTGTCCAGAGTGATGCATGTGGACTGGCACTGTGTTATTACAAGAGAAAGGAAAAGATGTAAGATCAATCTTGTATATCATCAGGTGTTCTGCAGAGTGACAAAATATTTGACTGTGAAGAAAGATACTCACACAGTGAAATGGTCCTTAGACTCTTACTGAGTTCTGACTTTACCTTAGAGACTGACCATAGAGCACTGCAGCGGATGAGGAAGATGAAGGACAGTTATGCCAGAATCACACACTGGTACTTATCCCTGCAGCCGTTCAAGTTTCATATCAGGTACAGGGAGGGCAGTCAAAATTTGACAGCTGACTCCCTGTCACGACACTCAGAAGAATGATATGCTGGGAAAGGGATGTTTGACGATGTTAGGATACCCTAAAACATCCCCAGAGCTGCATTACACCTCTTATCTCCAAAGATATCAAAGAGACTTTTATTAACAGATATAGAACAGATTTTATTAACAGATCCAAGTGAGGTGGAATCCATCACACAGGCACGTGTATATTTAATGAGAAATGGCCACAGTATGTAGTATGAATGTATATTGTATATACATAACATTGTATCATCGTATGTGTATTGTTTGGTCCATTGTTTTTTTCAAAGGAACAAAGGTCTGTGTGGCTTCACAGCCCCAGATCCATGTAAGCAGGATTGTTCTAGTTCTGCATGGTATAATGACTGCTGGATGTTGACTTTGGAGTCACTGGAGTCATTCATATAAAGCTTTGTTTTAAATGTTTTCTTGCGAGTGTAAAAATATGTTTCTGTGTGATTACAATAGATTTCAGAGCAATGGGAAATAGCAACCCGAATGTCCTTGCATATTGGGAATTGGGGGCCTCTGGGCCATTCATCCACCACACCGCCACAGACTAATTGTATGGGTTGCCTTTTAATCAATACGCTGTGCATTTGATCATCCTGATGAATCAATGAATATGGCAAACAAACTGGGTGAAAGTGGGCACCCTTGTCTGTGTCAACAAATCTGTGGTGATGTTAAATTATTAGTCATAACAGCTGCCATGGGTCATTTATATAGTGTCTTGATCCATTGGTAAAAGCTCTTGCTGAAGAGAGAAATTCTCAGTTTGCTCTGTCAAAGATCTCTCGAGGGACACTATTGCTTTTAATGTGTTTTTCTGTGAGATATTAAACACATTCAATAAAAGCTTATTGTTTGAAATGCATCATCCTTTAAAAATCCTGTTTGATTTGGGTGTATAATGATGACTTATTCTAGCCTGTTTGTTAGTGCTTTGCTTATGATTTTTTAGATCAGCATTAATCAGTTAGAACAGACTGTTGGATGTTAATCTGGCTTTAACAATATTGTGTCAGTATTCATGTGTAAGGGATTAAGCTGGTTTGTGAAGAATGTGTCTCATTTATTGCTGTTCTTTAAAATAATTCTTTATCTAACCCGCTGGTCAGGGGCAGTGTATCCCAACATTCATTGTGTGGAAGGCAGGAAACACACTGGACAGACCATCAGACACACACTGGACAGGGCAGATGCACAGATTCACACACAGACACTTTTCTCCACACAGAATGGACCCTGGTTGCCCAGCTAGGGAATCAAACCCTCGCCTTGCTATGTGGCAACAGTGCCACCAACTGCACCACTGTGCCACACTTAGAAGTAAAGCAGGGTGGAAACTGGTTAGTACTTGGACATACCAGGTGCTTTAAACTACGCTTTTGGCCATATGACTGAGAATTCCCATTCTCGTCTTGACAGTTTTGTTCATCTTAAATCTTATTTCTTTTATTTTATCATATATTGATCATCAGAGCTATTGACATTAATCTTATTTATTTGTTCAAGGAATTTTTCAGATTCCTTATCTTTTTTTTTTGTATGATGAATACAAAAAGTCCAACCTTGCCAAACTATTTTGGGTGCTTTCCAAAATTAGGTGGAATTGATTTAGTTCAATGAAGGATTCCCACTCCCATCTGAAAACTGACTCACTTCTAATAAAACTATAAAAGTGATGTATTGAAGTGTTGTAGGCGATTTCACCTACACAGGTGCATGATCTAAAATGACAATTTCATTACTGAATTCACTATTATTTTTGACGTTCAAAATCTGTGATTTGACTCTCTTGTATTGGCTTTAAGCTTAATGAGATGATTTACTATGTTTGCTTTTTTTGTTTGTGAATTGATACCACAAATATTCCAGCAAGCAAACTTAGCTAACAAGCAGACATGAATGTATGTTAAGGATGTGAGTATAGGATTAAAGCTGTCTGGTAAGTGGTTTGAGACTAATGTAATACCATGACTAATGATAAACTCCAACCTTACAGATCACTATTAACACCTCATGAAGTGAAAAGAATGCTTCTGGGAAACCCACATTTTTATATGAACCGTAAACTAAACAATAGATTGACTTCAGACAGGGAGACTTTGTTAGAACAAGACAACACATTCTCACAAACATCGACAACAGACACACAAAGACAATGTGCTGTTTGATGTGAAGCAATCTATGTCTACCAGATCATCAATCTACCACAAATGTGGCATGTATCCCTTCTTTAATCTGTTCTTTCCTTACTTTGTTATTAAGGCCAAATTTAGCCCCTTTGAAGTTCTATTTTTTGGCTTTTAACAAGCCCTTTCGGCTTGTATCATTCAAATGTGACTATGATGGGTTGTGGGTAGATGTTAACTCTGCCACCTATGTGGTAAACAACCTCATCTATTGTAGTTTTGTGAAGCTTTAGGTGTTTGAGGAGAAAGTCTCTGATGTTTTCCTCTGAAACCTTTTCTGTATACCACCCTGTGGTATCCCTGACAATATTCAGTTGTAGCACATGTTACATCTTTGTACATCTTTGTACATCTTTAATCATATTTGATTAAATGTTTAGCTGATGTTAGGACATGGATAACTGAGAACATCTTGAGTCTGAATAGTAATAAGTTAGAGGCCATATTAATTACCTCTCCAGCTACAATTAAAAATATAAGCAACACTGCTGTCTCTATTCCTGGTTATAATGTTTCTTCTTCGACCCAGATTAGAAATTTGGGAGTGATTTTTGACTCCGCTCTGTCTTTTGAACCCCATATCAAAAACACTTGAAAAGCAGCCTCTTCCATCTGAAGAGCATTACTAGGATCCACCCTTTTCTCTCTTTTTCTGCTGCTGAGACTGTTATCCATACTTTTGTAACATCTAGAATTGACTGCAATGCTGTACTATACTAATTCCCCACTCTGGTTCTAAATACGCTGCAATATGTGCAAAATTCAGCTTCTAGGGTTTTAACCCACACTAGATCCTGGGAGCACATCAGTCCAACCTAAAACAACTTCATTGGCTCCCAGTACAGTAACGTGTTTGATACAAATTGCTTGTGCTGGTTTTTAAATCTTTGAATGGCCTTGCCCCCTGATACCTTGGTAGTTTGCTTCAGTTTTACTCTCTAGCACGCACTCTTCGCTCTTCACATTTGCTCAAAGTTCCTCCCTCTAAGTTGCATAATGTTGGTGACAGATCATTCAGTGTTGATGGTCCCAAGCTGTGGAACAGTCTCCCCTCTGAGTTGTGTGCTTGTTCAACCCTGGCTTATGTTCAAAGCAGTCTTAAAACCCACCTTTTGGGTGAACCAGTATAGAGATTTTTGTAAAGTATGTGTATTGTTTTTACATATTTGTACATGCTATTTTTTATTTAGATTTGTTATCTTTATTGTACAGTGTCCTTGGGTGTCTTGAAAGGTGCTTATCAAATGAAATTTTATTATTATTATTATTATTATTATTGCACATCCAACAGCATTTCTTTTGGCATTTTTTCTTTATTAATTTAGTCCAGCTCAACTGCAAATGAAACTGAATTTCAAACGTTTTTAAGTCTGTATTGCATTTATGCAGTTCTTCAATTAAAGAGAGATGAAATTCCAGACTTGAGACCTTAATGTTGATAGACTGGAACACACTAACATCTACTTTACCACTGGTGTCCAGGCCCTCTGTTTGTAGAATAGTCGCTTGTACCAAGGTGTTTCTTCTCTGTTTTTTTTCTGACATTGTAGTAAAATTGAAGAAGCAATAATTGATGAATAATTTCAACTCCTCTGGCCTGCTGTTTTTAATATTTTTCAAAAAACTGTAAAATGCTTTAAGAACTGCTTGCCACTTTGCTGCTGATATTGTCCAGTCTAGCAGCTACCAGCCATGTTGAATCTCACCCGTAACAACACAAAACTGTCAGCAACTGCGTACGGGAATCACTCAAAGAGAACCTGTGAAAAAATTCAAGAACTTCCAAACATGATTAAAGGTTGTTGGTAAGGAACTACAGGTCCTTCTAAAAAAATTAGCATATTAAAAATTAAACTTTCATATATTTTAGATTCATTGCACACCAACTGAAATATTTCAGGTCTTTTATTGTTTTAATACTGATGATTTTGGCATACAGCTCATGAAAACCCAAAATTCCTATCTCACAAAATTAGCATATCATGAAAAGGTTCTCTAAACGAGCTATTAACCTAATCATCTGAATCAACGAATTAACTCTAAACACCTGCAAAAGATTCCTGAGGCTTTTAAAAACTCCCAGCCTGGTTCATTACTCAAAACCGCAATCATGGGTAAGACTGCCGACCTGACTGCTGTCCAGAAGGCCATCATTGACACCCTCAAGCAAGAGGGTAAGACAAAGAAAGAAATTTCAGAACGAATAGGCTGTTCCCAGAGTGCTGTATCAAGGCACCTCAGTGGGAAGTCTGTGGGAAGGAAAAAGTGTGGCAGAAAACGTTGCACAATGAGAAGAGGTGACCGGTCCCTGAGGAAGATTGTGGAGAAGGGCCGATTCCAGACCTTGGGGGACCTGCAGAAGCAGTGGACTGAGTCTGGAGTAGAAACAGGTGCCGCATTCCCCAGGTCAAGCCACTTTTGAACCAGAAACAGCGGCAGAAGCACCTGACCTGGGCTACAGAGAAGCAGCACTGGACTGTTGCTCAGTGGTCCAAAGTACTTTTTTCGGATGAAAGCAAATTTTGCATGTCATTCGGAAATCAAGGTGCCAGAGTCTGGAGGAAGACTGGGGAGAAGGAAATGGCAAAATACCTGAAGTCCAGTGTCAAGTACCCACAGTCAGTGATGGTCTGGAGTGCCATGTCAGCTGCTGGTGTTGGTCCACTGTGTTTTATCAAGGGCAGGGTCAATGCAGCTAGCTATCAGGAGATTTTGGAGCACTTCATGCTTCCATCTGCTGAAAAGCTTTATGGAGATGAAGATTTCATTTTTCAGCACAACCTGGCACCTGCTCACAGTGCCAAAACCACTGGTAAATGGTTTACTGACCATGGTATTACTGTGCTCAATTGGCCTGCCAACTCTCCTGACCTGAACCCCATAGAGAATCTGTGGGATATTGTGAAGAGAAAGTTGAGAGACGCAAGACGCAACACTCTGGATGAGCTTAAGGCCGCTATCGAAGCATCTTGGGCCTCCATAACACCTCAGCAGTGCCACAGGCTGATTGCCTCCATGCCACGCCGCATTGAAGCAGTCATTTCTGCAAAAGGATTCCTGACCAAGTATTGAGTGCATAAGTGAACATAATTATTTGAAGATTGACTTTTTTGTATTAAAAACACTTTTCTTTTATTGGTCGGATGAAATATGCAAATTTTTTTAGATTTTGGATTTTTGTTTTTTCTTTACTTTTTTGCCAAAATCATCAATATTAAAAAAATAAAAGGCTTGAACAACTTCAGTTGTGTGTAATGAATCTAAACTATATGAAAGTCTAATGTTTATCAGTACATTACAGAAAATAATGAACTTTATCACAATATGCTAATTTTTTGAGAAGGACCTGTATAAGGGAAGTGATTTTAAAAAAACACTATACACTTTATACTGCACTATTTCAGTAATAGAGAGCATGTCAAAAAGCAGTGACAGACTCGCACACATACAGACTAATGCAGATTAATTAAACAGGTATTACACACTCAAATCCACATATACACCCATGCACTGTAATTACACAGTTACTGTACACTCATATGTGCTTCAATGTAGTTGCTATTAAACTTTAATAATGGCATTGCAACACATTAGCAGCCACTTGACAGCAATAGCCAGGCAATAAAGACAGCTGTTTACCATGTAAAGAAGAGTGAGACTATGTGTGTGTCATTTTGACCACAAGATGGAGACAGAAATCCATCTAAAAACCCCTAATTAGAGCGGCAGAAGAAAAAGCAAATATCATTTTAAGCATAATCAAGATTTGTAATTTATTATTTTAAGGACTACAACATTCCTACAATAACATAAATAATGTAAGAAATATAAGACTGAAATTGCCAGTAAACAATAATAATTCTCATTATATATAAAACATTCTTTTTTCATGTAGGAAATCGAACCTAGGAGACATTTGCAATTATTTATATATAGACCTCAAATATTAGATTGTAACTGTACTTTACAATCAACAGGAGTAATAGATGAAAGACAAAATAGGTTGTGTCATTTGGGGAAAAAGACAACACTGACTTTCTGACTCATTATGTTCTTTCTTGAGCACCATTTCCCAAACAGTTGTTGGATCTCTTTGGTTCTGAAGCAGTATATGAGTGGGTTCACTAGTGGTGGCATCAGAGAATAGAACATAGAAATTGCCAGTCTCTGATCCATTGTCATTTTCAAATTAGGTATGTTAGGAGCTGCATATACAAAGAAGCGAGGTGCATAATAAAGGCTAATGATGCACAGCTGTGTGGCACAAGTGGAAAAGGCTTTCAATCTGCCTTGACTGTTCAGTGTCCTGATTACAGTCACCACAATGCTGCCATAGGAGAAAATGATAAAAGAGAAGGGTGCAAGAAGAACAAACATGGCCATTGAGAATTGCACTTGATAGACAGCTCTTGTATCAGTGCAGGCTAAGTTGTTCATAGATAAGGTATCACAAAAGCAATTATTGATCAGATTGGGCCCACAGAAGGGCATCATCGCAGTCAGCAATGAAGATATACTGGGACAAATCAGCGCTGATGCCCAGGAAAGCCCTGATAAGAGGCCCATAATTCGGTTAGTCATCAGTACAGGGTATCTCAGTGGGAAGCAGATAGCCAGATAACGATCTAGAGCCATGATCATCATAATAAGAGAATTCAGTGTCCCAAAATAGTGGATGAACAATCTCTGAATCAGACAGAGTTGGAAGGAGATGGAGCCATTATTGAACCAGTAACGAGAGATCAGTTTAGGGAGAGCTACAGTACAGAATCCAACATCAGACACAGCCAGATTCAACATAATGATATACATGGGCTTACGGATACTTGTTTCAATTGCAAACAGCACCATAAAGACAGAATTACCCACTAATACAGCAACATAAATACTAAGGAAAACTGCAGCCATAAGATTGTAGTATTCTGGTTGAAGTCCTGGGAATCCCACAATGAAAAACTCTGTTACAACAGTAGTGATTGTCTGGTTTTTCTCGGACATACTGAAAACATGGAGAAACAGGTGAAATATTATTATTTTTGTTTAGCTTTTACATACTTTAAGCAGTTAATGAGAAATGCATGTTTTAATAGCTTCACTACTAATCATCTACAACTACTAATGAATTATATGCTTTACAGCTGAAAAGGAAAGAGCTACTTTTGAAGCAATAGATACACATCAAAAGCAACTCCAGTGACCTGCAAGAACATGTGACTGTACATTGTGTTTGAAACGTATCAGTGCAGACTGCTTATGTAGATTGTATTGCTTATATATAAAGCAAATAATGGCTGTTAAAGTTCTAGATTTATTAATTGTGTGTGTAGAAGGAAGTTATAGGCCTTACTTACCCCTCTCTCTGAGTAAGTCATAGATACTCTCATTACTCTGAGGTCTACTCCTCTCTTTTATAGACTGATATTCAATGCCAAAAACCCCATTGAGAGTTAAGCAGACCACTGGATGGGTGACATAATGGAAATAGTTTGTGTTATACAGGGTTATAGGGCAGGGTTGATCTAATATTAAATCATATAACAAAGTGTGTTGTTAAATTATCACAAAATAAAACTGAACCATCATTTAAAAGAACTGAATATTTTGGATAATATGCAAGTACACTGCCTTATCAAAAGTACCTAGACAAATCTGCTATTGTGAATTGCACTGCAGGCCTATCTTTGACCAAACAACCATGTTGTGGAAAGCGCTCCACCAACTGTAGCCCTGTAAGATAAAATGAAAATAATTATAAGTCATATTTTGACTTATAATTATGAGTCATCTTTTGTAGATAAGAATTTTTGCCCACATTATTCACACTATTACCTTTAGTTGTCCACTTCTTCAATGCACTCACTATTAGACAGTTGACTTTTAGGATTTAGGAAGCCCTAAATAAAAACAACCTCTCCATGGATCACCACCTTATCATGGTGGAGGGGTTTGCGTGTTTGAATAATCCTAGGAGCTATGTTGTCTGGAGCAAAAGGGTGGGAACGTCGATCATGCTCCATACCAGCCGTTATTTAAATTATTGTGTAATAATGGAATACAAGGTTAACATCCCTAATGAGAATTTAGAAACCATTAAGAATTTCTGTTGGTTCTTGGGGGTTGTAATGCGTGTTGGCCTTTCGTGATTGGTTGATAATGTAAAGGAATGATTTAACAGGTGACCTAGTGACTGATTCCAGATTCTTTTTCTAATTCTAATGGGAAACTAGTGGTCTGCACCTATCCTTTTTTCTTTTCCTTTACTTGCAGTACTCTTTTAAATTGTGCCTTTTTATATGTAAATTGCACCTTTTTGTATGTATGCATGTTCTTTGTAAAAAAAAGTAAAAAAAAAACATAATTGTTTACATCGATTTAAATTCTGTCTCTGCGGTAAACTAACCACAAATTCCAGTGAGTATGCAGTGGTGGATGACTTTTGAAGCTGCCAGTTTACAGTCAGAGTAGTTAACTACTAAGTGCTTTAGAAGCATTTAAAGTTTAGGGTCTTTCCCCATAATGCCCTGCTAAAGTGATAACACCTGTGTAGTGGGTTTGTTTTACAGGACATGAGCTTACAAGAAACGGGTATTTAGCAGTCATTTGAAAGGTTTTGGGATATTTGTAGCTCCTTCATTTTTAACAGAGCAAACAGAGAATCTGAATCTAGCTTTATTGGCCAGGTGTGCTAGCTATGCATACAAAGAATTTGTATTTGGTTACAGGAGCTCACAGAGCAAGTCAGACACATTCAGAGAATAAGATAAAATAAATATAAATATAACAAGATAAAATAAAATAAAACATGCATTCCTACCATCACTCACTCAGACATACACATGCACACACATGCACACACACAGTCATAGCTGTAAACTTTAAAATGTTAAAATTATGGGTCTAAAGTTAAAGTGCTGAGTGCAGCAGCAGTTAAAGGATGTAGTGGCAGAGAATGGGATCAACGAGGTAACAGATCAGTGGGGTAATAAGGCAGGTAAGTAGAATAAACACTGGTTTGAGACAGAGTTTTCAAGGGATGTAGTTGAGTTCATACTACATACCAGTATGTAGACGTGTAGTTTGAAGCTGGAATATTGTTGTTGTGTAATATTTTAACTGTTCTAGAGAGTGATGGCTTGTGGGAAGAAGCTCCTTTGTAGCCTGGATGTCTTGATCGTCATCTGGCTGAAGCGCCGGCCTGAGGGAAGGAGCTGGAACAGGTGGTATCTGGGGTGAGAGGGGTGTGTGGAGATCTTCTCTGTACGCTTCCTGGTTCTGGAGGCATGTATTGCCAGCAGTGTAGGCAACTTAACCCCAAATGTCCTCTCTTCAGATCTGATGTTACGATCTTTTTTAAGCTGAATAACAGTAATGGGCAGATTATTGACATTAATTATTTTGCTAGAAGTCACACTTTCAGTCAGAGATCTCTGTTTATGGTTAGAGTGATGTGGTATGGTTGGGGAGGGGGATTTTGAGTAAGTCAATTTCATAAGTATCTTCATGTCATAAATACAGGCCAAACAGTCCAGCCTCCAGAGTCAAGCGGTCAGGGATAGTACAGTTTTTCAGACAGACCAGTCAAAAACCTCTGTCTTTGTAATCCACTGCAATGTGTGCAACCATGATGTTTTAGAGAAAGAGAATTAATCACAGGACGGGGGTTTTTATGTGTTTATCTGTTTCTCTGAGGACTGTTTGTCTGTTTATCAGTATCTCTCTGGTCTAAACACATCAGTATCAGTGGTTCTGTACTGTATGATGGTTTCAGCCAGGGCATTTTTAGTAGAACACATCGATGTATTAAAGTTTTGTCAGGCAGCTTTGTGATTAGGTGGGGAGTTTTATTTCCTGGAGTTTAAGGGTTAGTATTGAAGCCCACCACTGCTTTAAAGAGGCTGAGGCCATCAGATCTGTCAATCAGACTGAAGGTAAAGTTCAGTAAGTGTGTAAAAGATGCTTAAAGGGGGAAACGTTGGGATTAGTTCTCTTACTGCTCTGTACAGGAGGTGATACTGTAGATGAGTGTTATGTCATTAACAGTGTTTATTGGTGTGTTTCCACCTGTGTGTTGAATCTCCAGTGTCTGCTCAGTCATGAGTCCTCACTGCTCACACTGCACTTACTGAGATTGGTCTAAGCTTCACTGGAACTGCTTCCACATCTTCATCTTTAGACAGTAAATATATGGACCATAGACTGAGAGTAAAGGCTATTAAGGTAGAAACTGTATCTGCATTTATTACGAATACTAGAATATTATGCAGTCATACACAAACGTTTGAGCACCCCTAGTCTTAGTTCATGTTTGATTTCTAAGTGAGCATAAGTTTACACACCCTTTATAGAGAACACACTCCTGTACACTTTAACACCGGGGTGTCATGATCATGAAATTTTAGCTGATGAATGTCATGTAAATAATTGTGCTTAATGATTTCTTTTCTCGTTTCTTGCTTTAGTAGCTTATGCTGATACCGCCGTCAAACTGATACACCACACACGTGTCTTGGTTGCATGTTTGTAGAGTGAAGCAAAGCCCATGGTGTTTTTTTTTCTTGAGAGTGAAAATATAAGCAAAAAAAACACAGAGTTTGCTAGAGTACATGCTAAAAACGCAAACAAATGAACATTACTCAGCACTGCCTTCTAAACATATTAGAGCACCAAGAACTTTTTCGTTTACAGAGTTTCCATGGTGTGTCTTTATGGATGTATTTACGGTTTATTTACTTTTATTTGCCTCAAGACAACACACTCGATTCACATTTTAGTTTGTAGATGATTGTACTTGGCTTCATTTCATATAACTACATTTAAGTGATTATATAGTGACTGGGACAGACCTATTTCAATACAGTTATTGCTAGTTTGCTGATTTTAATATATCAGGAAAATAAAACAATCTGTCCAGTACAAAAAAGCTGGGTAACGTTTTATGAATTTAAATTTTTTGATAGATAAACACGTGCAGTAGTGTGTCTGTGTAGAGGATATGTTCACTTATTTACACTCAGAAAATCAACAGCATGTAAACTGACTGGTGGTGTACACCTATGTACAGTTTGTGTTCTCCATCCTCAAGTCATTTATTTGTGATCATTTTCTGACCACAGAACTGTTTTTATCTGGATATTTTTGTCAACATAAGCACACAGCTAAACTACCGTTACTACACTGCCTGATAAATATTAAATGATTATTAGATGTTTGTGCTATGAATTTTCCACATTTGGAGCACTGGCCTGTGCGCTCAGAAGGAGGTCATTCGTTTACGTTCTGTGAGAATGTGTTGTTGCTCTTTAACATTGTTCAGTGTATAAGGTAAACATCACGCCTCATTCAGAACCAATGAGCTGTTTTGACAAAAATTTCCATTGAGTTCTAATTAAAGCTAAAGTAGTCAGTTGTTTGTGGTCAACACTAGCATGTTACTTCCTGTTTGGTTGTAATCATGTTAGTAACTGATTGGCCTGGAATGTGAGGCATATTCTATTTCAAATTACTTTTATTTTGACAGTTCTAAGCTGCTGTGTTCTTTATAGTAATTTGCTCTGACTCTAATTGAGTGTCTGATTATGGTAGCTGATGTCCACAACTCTTCAGCAGGTCAGCAAACACTGGCTAACATCATCAAAACCACATGGAGGGATCTGAATGACCTGGCCACTCTGTACTGTCCAGAGCCCAGGGATTTAATGTTTTCAGGGGTGGAGACCTGGGAGAGGAGTGGACTGAGAGTGGCTGAATGTGGAGTTAAAGAAGAGTCAGAGTTCAGCTGTGAGAGACGCTGAACCAGAGTAACCTCACTGTTCCTCAGGTTAATTACACCACCAGAGGATTTTATCACACCAAATGTGACCGAAAAGTGATCTGCTTCCACAACTTCCAGCCCAGGCATGATCGTTTCCATAAAGGGGAATTTCCGGTATAATTAAGTGTTTAAGATGTAAACAGAGTGGTTCAGAGTGGTTTGGTGTGAAACGCTCTTTTCTTGAGAAACTTACGGCGCCAGAATTGTTCACAGTGATGGTGATAGGAGCCAGACGTCCACCTCTAAAAGCTCCTTCACAGAAAGTTACTACATTAAATGCTTATGAATCCAATGCCTAATGACTGAGACACTGTTTTACAAGACTGAGAAGGTCTTATAAGCCTTTATATCCATTCACGGTGGAGGGATACAGGGAGGGTGCTGTGAGGCAAAATAGTTCCCAAAGCAAACTTCCACTATTTTCCATCATCAACATTCCATATAAACTCAGAAGACTTGGGTAGGTTCACTGGTCATTCTAGATAGTCATGGCAACCCCTGGTTCATCACCCCTACTGTAAAGAGATCTGAACAATTTCACACCAAACCGCTCTGAATCACTGTTCATGTTTCAACCACTCAAGTGTACACAAATTTTGATGAATTGGTGAAATTCTCCTTAAGTGAATATTAAGAGTGTTTTGAATGAAATGTTTCACTTTGTTTTCTATACAGTGCTGTTATGCAAGCCAGAGGGCCCAGATTCACCACAGCTTTTTTTTTTAAGAAAAAAACTTGCAAAGATTCTTAATACAAACATTAAGAAATTCGTAGGAATGTTCTTAAATACAATTCTCAAAAAAGAGGTTCTCCAATGTTCTCTTAACATGATCTTAATTATTATTTATACTAGGGTGTGATTAATAATAGGGTTTTGCTAACTGTTGTCCAGATATTATTTGGGTGGTAGATCATGGTATGGTAGTGTGGAGCTGGTATGAGTGTAATTGCAAAGATCTTTGCTGGCAGCAGGCCATATTGCAAAAACATCCTAAAATTTAAGACAAGATATTGACCATTATATTTTAACATGTATTGTGATGAAGCATACAGTAGTATGGTGTTTGTTGAAGTGCAGACAATACATATGATATGCTTAGAAAAGCATGTTGTTCATCACAAAGTAATGTCATATTGCCCACTTCTGATCTGGACCTGTTCACATTCCATCCAGTGACTAATGTTCTCCCAGACTGATGGAGGATCTGTAAACCCTGTCCAGATGTGCACTGTGGATGGATGCTCCATGCTCTGTAATGCGGGGTATGAAGACAGTGTCAGTGTATGGAAACTCCATGATGCTGAAAGACGTGGTGTCTGCTGACTCTGGAGTCTACACGGTCAGAGAGGTGTGGCTATCATATGGACAGTGTCGGTCATTATTAAACGTAAGTACTTTTCTACATTAGAGTAGATTTTCCTTTACTTATCATCTTTCACTGATTTTGCTCTGTTAGCTCTGCCAATACATTTAGCGAGACCGTGAACTACAGATCAGGCAAAATCAAGGAAAACGGGTAGATTCAGCTGTTCAGAGTAGGGCTGCAACAAACAACTAATTTGATAGTCGAATAATCTATTGATTATTGAAGCAAGTAATTGATTATTAGATTTATATATTGCTAAATGACAAAATAACCATGTTGCTGTCAGCTATTAAATTTAGCTTTAGGTTGTTTTATGCATTTGCTAACTAACAATAAAGACAATAAAGATGAATAACATTGTTTTATTGAAATTTCCTGCAAATACAAAAGATTTTTTCTTGTCAAGGTTTAAAACCAAGAATGTGCAAGCCAGTAGCAATAAAATAAAACTCAATCAGTTTTCCCTTAATCAAGTAAATAATAAAAAAAAGACTGGAATTTAAATTTTACATTTAAACAGTGCAGCCTGTGCTCTAAGCACTCTGCCGTCTGTCTAACTCTGGGTTCACAACCCACATGTTAAGAAGATCCATTTTGTCCTTTCAACAAAAATCAAAACACCTTGAAAGCCACAATATTTAATGTCCGTTTCACCACCTTAGCTGTAAATACATCTCAATATGGGTTAATATGTGACAAATGTACACGGAGAACAGAAAACTGTTTGCAGTCACTCTCCTGTGTTCAGTGAATTTGAACACACCAGTGGCCTCGACGTTCATTCAACGATGTAATGTTTAAAATGGTAAATGTTGGAAAATGAACAAGGTTGCTGTGAATAATAGTTAGGTGTGCTTGATGTCACCAACTAATTTACTATTAAATTAGTTTGGTTGTCGATTTCAGTCGACTAAGTTGAATAATTGTTGCACCCCTGAACAGTCCATATTTTTGATCCAGCCCAAATTAAAACGCACAGGGATGGTGCAATGCTAGGCCAATTCTAACCCCAAAAGACCCGCTGTTTCTTTATATCCACTGCCTTGAATAACAAAGTGAACTCCTTCAGATGAAGCTGATGAGACAGCAGGAGGTGATGGAAGGTCTGCTGCACACTCATTTCCAATTGAAATCTGATTGAAACATCCCTAATGTTGTGCTATGTGCACTTGTGGCATAGTGATGGGGGTGAGCAATATAGAAAAAAGGTACTTTTTTCAAAATACTTTTTGGTAGTTTTAATGATATGTACTTTTAAAATGCAGACAAAATGCACACAAAAATGTAAATAGCCACATAGTGGGTCAATGTTCTTTAAGTGCTGATAATATCCATGACATGCTCAGAAAAGCCCATCATGCGTCATGATAACAATTATCACAATATTAATAAAACATCACCATGATGTCCCCCCTATAAACCGGTCTAACAGTTATAACAGTTAGCAGTTTTATAGCCTGTTTAAGTGGCAGAAAACACCCATATATAATTTGCTGGGGTCATATTAGTTAATAAGCTAATCATCTACAAATCACCTTTAAATCTTTAAAGCTGCTACAGAAGGAACACTGTGCAGCTCTGTGTTCCTGTATGTTGCAGATCTTCTAGAATAATGTTTTTCTGATATTGTCCTGTGATGGACTGGCGACCTGTCCACGGTGTACCCTGTCTTCCACTCAACGACTGCTGGGATAGGCTCCAGCACCCCCACGCGACCCTGAGGGAGAGGCAGCTTAGAAAGTTTGTGTGTGTGTGTGTATATGTGTGTGTGTGACATTGTTCAGGAAAAACAGAAGTGAGAGGCTTTCATAGAGGAAACAGCTGATCACTCTGATCCTCACTGGCTGTAAAAATGGTACGACTGTTAGAACCAGACACATCCCCACACTCCTGCATATTAAATCTTTACCTTATATATGTTTTATTTTCTATTATAAGATATTCTTTATAGTGTTATAATGTTTATCATGTATAAAGACTTCTGTCTCTAGACCCAAGTTCTCAGCTGATGACATAAAAATGAACAAAACAAACATGTAGGAATTGTGGTTTATCTACAACATCTTATCTCAAGGTTAGAAATACTAGTCAAAGATCCCTTAGTCATATATAAAAGCTTGCAATAAGACATTTTTTCTGTTAATTTTAATGTTTAACTCTTATTTATCTGCAGAGTTTAACATTTTAAATTAAATAAATTTAATTAAACCCAACTTTGAGAAGTGTGTTCTCCGTAAAGGATGGGTGAACTTCACTTAGAAAATCAACAAAACAAGGTTGTAGGCCACCAATCAATGACAAACACAACATACAAAAGCTCAATAATTACCTTAACAAAGCTATGATTTAGAAAACGTTGACAGCCCTGTGCTGGTAATTAAATTCCTACCACATTACAAAAAGACTTGTTCCTGCATTCTCAGAAATAAAGGTGCTAAACTGTCACTGGGTGGGTACCCCTCTTGTCACTGGGGTGGAACCCTCAAGGGTTCATCTCAGTCTCTTTACTCAGGCAACATAACTGAACCATAACCCACTGAAATTATATTTTCTAAGCTGTACTTGACTCCACACACCCCGTCTCACCTCCAGGCTTTTATTTTACTGTTCTGTTTTAACATATTTGGTTATAAAAACATACAAACTTTTCACCTGGAAAAAGTTATTTAAGGTTCACAATCATACCTTAAAATCACTCTAGTACCTTTGAGGGAACATTTACACTTGGCATCTTCATGAACAAAATGTATCTGCACAGAACCTTCATTTCCAACGATGCAGTGACTTTAGGTGACAAATATTGGGGATCATACTGTAAATGAGTTGATATCACACGTTACTTAACCTTTAAGCCGTTTTTTTCTGTTGCTCATGCTGACATTGCATAGAAGCAGCTAAACATGTTCAAGTGAGAGTCGTGGATGTAAAGATATGATGGTGGTTTTATTTTGTTTTAGATGTACATAAACTCAATTATGCCTTAAACTCAGCTCATTAATAGTTTCGCTCCACACAAGTGACTTTCCCAATGTTTACTTGTACTTTTGCAGTGTTTTCATTGACTGTTTCAGGAGTCAGTTCACATTGAGTTGTTGACCGGTTTACATGGCGATTAAATGTAATCAAGTGTCAAAAATATATATATTGCACATTTGATGAACTCAGACTGGTCTGAAACCCAACTGTGCCTCAGTTTAGTTGTGCTGTTATGTGTAGTGCTGTTGTCATTGTTAATCGTTTGGTATTGGTTGTCGTTACTGTCTCCCCTTTCTTCCTACTCTGTTTGAGCTGGTTTCCTGCTGGGAGGAAGAGCAGTTTAGACCGTGCGCGCACTTACACTGCCACACGCAGGTAGTCTAAGTGTCTAGACACACTAGTTTAGCCCCCTGTAATTTTGGTCTAGTTTAGAGTAGCGTAGCAGTCAGCTATTTCGTTGTGTTAGGTAGACAAGACACAAATACCAGCTAGTGTAGTTCTTTTGTTATTTTCTTTTCTTTGGTGCCGTCTGTGTTCTCCCCCAGGCTGATCCAGTTCCTCTACGTCCCGGCTTGTTTTGATGTTTTGTGAGCATTTGCTTCTGTAGTATACTGTGGATGTTCTTGAAATAAATCTGGTCTTCTGTATACTCTGGTTACCTCACTGGTTGGCCATCTCCACCTACTCACACCGCACATGTTACTGTCCCCACACCCTCCCCTGGACCGTAGCTATTTGTGGGAACGTAACACCTATAAGGCCATGTTTGGGACACTGAAATTAGCATCTGTTACAGTATTTCTCTTTACTGGGTGCTTGTAACTGTTGTAGCATCTAATCTGTACATTTACATATAGCTGACAATTTAAAAGTAGCGTTATATGATAATGCTTGTCATGGTCAATAAAGGAAAATAAGGGGTGTACTTTATGTACTTCTGGTGCTGGTCCCAAGCCCGGATAAATGGTGAGGGTTGCGTCAGGAAGGGTATCCGGCATAAAACTTGTGCCAAAACTATCATGCGGATCACAAATATGATTGGCGTACCGGATCGGTCGAGGCCCGGGTTAACAACGACTGTTAAAACTGTTCTATCATGGTGTAGAGAGGAAGAGAAATGGAGTAGGGATAATCCTAAAGGAACAGCTTGTGAAAAGTGTTCTGGATGTAAAGAGAATGTCAGACAGGATCATGAGCCTGAAGTTGGAGGTTGATGGTGTAATTTTGAATGTGGTCAGTTCATATGCACCACAGGTTGGTTGTCAGTTAGAGGTGAAGGAGGAATTTTGGAGTAAGATGGATGAAGTGGTAGATTGTGTCCCTAGAGAGGAGAGATTAGTGATTGGTGCAGACTTCAATGGGCATGTTGGTGAAGGGAACAGAGGGGATGGAGAGGTGCTGGGTATGTATGGTGTGAAAGACAGAAATGCGGAAGGTCAGATGGTTGTAGATTTTGCAAAGAGAATGGAAATGGCTGTGGTGAACACGTATTTTCAGAAGAGGGAAGAACACAGGGTGACATACAAGAGTGGAGGGAGGTGCACACAGGTGGATTATATCCTTAGCAAGAGATGCCACCTAAAAGAGATTGGAGATTGTAAAGTGGTGCCAGGGGAAAGTGTAGCAAGGCAGCACAGGGTGGTTGTCTGTAGAATGAGATTACAAACAAAGAAGAGGAAGAGAGTGAAGACAGAGCCAAAGATTAGATGGTGGAAGCTGAAGGAGGAGGATGGTTGCAGGCAGTTCAGGGAAAAATTGCAACAGGCCCTTGGGGGCAGTGAGGAGCTACCTGAGGAGTGGGAAACTACAGCTAAGGTGGTGAGAGAAACTGGCAAGAATGTGTTGGGTGTTTCGTCTGGTCAGAGGAAAGAAGACAAGGAAAGTTGGTGGTGGAATGAGGAAGTCCAGGAGAGTATTCAGAAGAAGAAGGCAGCTAAGAAAAAGTGGGATAACCAGAGAGATGAAGGAAGTAGGCAGGAGTACTGTGAGGCTAGTTGCATAGCAAAAAGAATGGTGGCAAAGGCAAAGGCTCAGGCCTATGATGAGCTGTATGAGAGGTAAAGTTGATGAGCCACCATGAAGGTATGGGAAAGAGTTGTTGAAGCAAGGATAAGGCGAGAGGTCTAGATCAGTGAGCAGCAGTTTGGTTTCATGCCCAGAAAGAGTACCACAGATGCAGTTTTTGCGTTGAGAGTGTTGGTAGAGAAGTGCAGAGAAGGTCAGAAGGAGCTACATTGTGTCTTTGTGGATCTAGAGAAGGCATATGATATGGTGCCAAGACAGGAACTGTGGTGTTATATGAGGAAGTCATGCGCCCTGCTATGATGTATGGTTTGGAGACTGTGGCTCTGTCTAAAAGACAGGAGGCTGAGCTGGAGGTGGCGGAGATGAAGATGCTGAGATTTTCGTTGGGAGTGACAAGGATGGACAAGATTAGAAATGAGCAGATCAGAGGGACAGTGAAGGTGGAGCAGTTTGGAGATAAAGCCATAGAGGCCAGGTTGAGATGGTTTGGACATGTGTTGAGGAGGAATATTGGATATATTGGGCAAAGATTGTTGGAGATTGAGCTGCCGGGTAGAAGGAGAAGGTTTATGGATGTAGAACCTCAGAGAAGGTTTATGGATTTAGTGAAGGTGGACATGGAGATGGTTGGTGTGAAAGTAGAGGAGGCAATGGATAGGGCAAGATGGAGGCAGATGATCCACTGTGGCGACCCCTAAAGGGAGCAGCCGAAAGAAGAAGAAGTGGAAACACAGATAATCATGGAAATTAGTTTCCTTTCACCATCATCATTAACCGCTTAGTTCAGAGAGTCGCAGTAGGGACAGCAGAGAATCCCAGATGACCCCATCCCCTGCAGCTTCCTCCAGCTCATTCATGGAGACCCCAAGGTGCTCCCAGGCCAACTTGGAGATATAATCCCTGCAGCGGGTCCTAGGACGACCCCGGGGTCTTGTCCCAGTAGGCCGTGCCTAGTACACCCCCACCGGGAGGTGTCCAGGGGGCATCCAGACCAGATGCCCGAAGTTCCCTTTGTAAATAATCAATTTTAAACAGAACTGGATTCTTTTTTTAAATCAGGGTTTCCTTATTTTGTTTTCATATTATATCACAGAAAAAAGAAAAACACACTGTATTCCCCACCCCCCAACCCTCACAATACCAGACATACTAACATAATACATACATACACAAAAGAACACGTATACGTAGAGGGGGGAAAATAAAAAACATTAAAAAAAAGAACTGTAGAAAAGGAAAAGAAAGAAATAAATAAATAAAAATTAAAATAATAAAAAATAATAATAATAGTAGTTACAGAGGGTAAATTAAATAAAATAAATGAATAAATGCAGTAGATAAATAAATTAATACATTAATGAAATAATCATTCAAAAAGTTACATTAACACACTATCTGCATCGAAATCTTCAACAAAAGATAAAAAAGGTTGCCAAATATCAAAAAACTTCCCAGTGGATCCTCTCAAAGTATATCTAATCTTTTCAAATTTAAGATGGTACAAGACCTCTCTAACCCAGTGATTGTAAGTTGGAGGATTAGTGTCTTTCCATTTAAACAAAATTAATCTCCTGGCAAGGAGAGAACAGAAAGCAAACATTTATATCCCGTCTGTTAGGAGCGCTATCTATCGGGACTACACCGAACAATGCTATGAATGGAGATGGCTCCACCGCTTTCCCAGAGACCTTTGAAAAAGTCTCGAAGATAGAGTTCCAGAAGTTATAGAGTTTTGAGCATGACCAAAACATGTGTAAAAGTGAAGCAATAGCTAGCCCACATCGGTCACATGTAGGGTCTAAACCAGCCTTGATCTTCGAAAGCCTAACTTTAGACCAATGTAGACGGTGTACAATCTTAAACTGAATGACAGCATGCTTTGCACAGATAGAGGATGAGAAGATTCCTTGTATTATTTTGTGCCATGTTTCTTCTAATATTGTTCCACCCAGATCCATTTCCCATTTACTTTTAAGAAGCTCTAATGAGGTATAGTTATGTGAATCAAGTAGTCCATAAATTATACCAATTGCCTGAGTATTAATTGCTTTATGTTTAAAGATTGATTCTAACAAAGAGATTGAAGGAGATAATGGAAAGCTGTCCAGATTTGAGGATACAAAGTTCCGAAGCTGTAAATATCTGTAAAAGTGTATTCTAGGAATATTATATCACTGTATTAGCTGTTCAAAAGAAGGAAATTTACCATCAATATAAAGAACAGAGAAAGAGACTACACCCCTTTTGGCCCAAATAGCAAAAGCGTCATCCAACATTGATGGGGGAAACATGATTATTTATAATTGGAGCTGCCTGTGACAATCCCCTTAGGGAAAAGGACCTCCTAAACTGATTCCAGATTTTAATTGCACCTATGACAACAGGATTTGAGCAGAAGTTAGTAACAGGTTGTTTCATTTTTCGTCGTTCAGTTTCGTTGTCTGCAAAATAGTCACCTCATCTGACCATGTTGACAGTCCTTCTTCCACATCTTTTAGTGCGACCTTCACCTGGTCTACCTCGGAGCGGATTGCCGCCATGTTGCTAACAATCTCAGCCTTAACCCCCTGTATCTCAACTTTGAGGGAGTCAAAATCCTCAGCAAGTGCATTTTTCAGTTCAGACATAATCACCGCCGAGATATCTGCTTTTAGCGCGAGAAGAATCTCGGATTTGAGAGCTGTCGCGTCCATCACTGGAGTATCTGGCGGAGGCGGAGTCGATCGCTCTGAGGGGACTGTGGAACTTGAGGTCGAGGTGGCACTGGGCCTCGTGCTAGGGGGTCCGGTGTACTTATATTTGCACAAATTAGTCGCCATAAGTCTACAAAACTCTACTGTCTTACTTGGAGAGTACTTTCAGCAAACTTTTCACAAATTTCTGTAGTCTCAAGCGTCCAAAAAAAAGTAATAAACCAGAAGCTCGGCAGGAGCTCAAACTCAACACGTCTTACTCCATAGCGAGCTCAACAGCGCCCCCAAACAGAACTGGATTCTTGCAGTCAGATTTCAGAAATGGAGCTATTAGTTTTATAACTGATATTTTCATAGGTCCTTGATTTTAGGCTTGTCAGTGTTCTGATGAATTGTACCTTGCTGAAATGTCTTACAGCATAAATTTACAGGTAGCTCCCTACATAAAACATAAGGATATTTTAAAAGCCCAAATGGCTTTAGCAGAAAAACCAGCTGTAAATCTATGGTTTATTTTTATATGACCTTATCATAGCATAGGTAATAACATTAAGCTGTGTAATATACTTGACGTGAGGCATTAAATAACATTAAAAACACAATAAATCTAAGTTGCTACACTAATGATTTGCTCAATTGGAAGGACAGTTATAGGTTAATCGCCAACCAGTGGTAGCCGGTTGTAGTTCAGTACTATTTGCCTGTCAGTAGTGATGGTCTGTGTGTGTCTGTAGGTCAGCCATGGAGTCCTGCAGTTCTGCTCTCTGTGTCCTGATCTTACTGAGCATTATTCACTACTGGTAAGTACTGCACTGCTATTACTCCTAACAATGTGCTGTGCTGCGCTATGTTCTTACAGTGTTGGCTTGGCTTCTGTTTCTACAGTGTAGTGTTGGGGGTTGTTTCTAAAGTGCAAGAATGCATCCCCGCCATTCCTTCATGTGCTGAAGAATTAGGAAAATCACAGTAGAAAGGCTTGTCTGGATCCCACAAAACAGTCTAAGTTCTAGCTCATATTGGTTAAAGTTATTTTTAGAGGGCAAAGCTGAAGAAATTTGATGTATTTGTGTATAATGTAGGCAATGCCATTCTATCAGTGGTTTTGCTAAAAAAAATTCTGACCAATTCTTTCTTATTATATTTTTCAGTGTCTGGAGCTGATTCCACTGAAATAAGCATGAAGCTTAATGACTCAGCGAATCTCCCCTCTGATGAAAGATGTTCTGGTTTGGTCACATGGTCCCAGAACTCTAGTGGTTGTGGCTCAGTGTAACCAGACTTCATGCCTGTCAGTGACAGAGGGATTTAACATGTCCCATGACCAGTATCTGAATGGAAATCTGTCTCTTCACATACCTGTAGCTCATCCCAGTAAGAGCGGCAAGTACATGTGTCCGTGCGGTTATAAGTACATCAATAATGTGGTACTTGTTGTGTGTAAGTGTTCATCTCTTTTCTTTCATTAGTGAAATAAGTTAAAGAGAATTGTGTTGTGTGCTGTGCATTAACATAATACTTCAGCCAGATACAGGTGTCTGAAAACTGCTATAAGAGTTTTAATTCCCTGGGCCAGTATACTTTGCCCCCAACCCCACCTTTTTATGAGGACAAAATTTTATTTTTTGTTTTGCTATTAATGTCACAACTCATCATTTGTTAATAATCATACAGATATCACCTTATATCGGAACATCAAGGACACACAGATGATCAAGCTGGGATGTCTGTTAAAGACAATGATAAAGTATATACTGTAACATCTTAACTCACATATCATTCAGCAAAGAATTAATGAACACACTCTTATTCACTATAGCAGTGGAGCCCAGTCCAGATCTGCCACCTCCAGAGTTTAGTTCCATCCCTAGTCTAACTCGCCTGATCCAGGTCATGAAGGCCTTCAGATGAACCTGAATATCAGAGCCTGGTGTGTTGGATGTGGACTCTCCAGGATGGGAGACCTCCAGGACCAGGACTGAGCACCACAGCACTATAGAGTACTAGATAAGCAGATAGAGAACCATTAAAGCTCCAGCAGCTGGTTGCACCACCAGATCTTAACTGCTAAACTATCGCATTTTTTTTAGGAGCACTTTTTCAATTAAGACATTACGGACTTATGGAACTATGCTAATGTTAACACCAAGTACGCTAGCAGCAAGCGAACAACAGTTGTATTTCTGATTTTTTCAGTTTATTAGTGTTTTATGACGAGAGGCAAAATGCAGCTTTTTGAAAACATTGCCATCATGTTGTGAATGTGCTCACACCTGTTGCTGTTTTCTTTTATTAAGCACACAGAACTTTAATGCATTTACATACTGAACGTCAACTGACAGTTTGTGTACTCTGTGATTTGGTGGTGATAACATGGTGGCATTATAGCCTCTGAGCCTGCTTTGCCTGCTGAGCCATTACATTGGTGAATAGCAGTTAACACATCATAGTATTATTTCATTTCATCTTTTTATTGACTTATTGTTCATAAAGCTTAGTAACTGTGCCATCACCTGGAACAGTTCAGTTTTTCACTAAATCATAGTACAGAGGTATCAGAATGTAATGATATGTGATTAGATGATCACTAACCCTCACCTTAACTCCATAATGCAAATGGGGTGAAAAGCTAAAGAACTCTGTTAGACCAGAACTGTGAGAGTGTTTCAAAGATAATACCATGGTTTTAGGCTTTTTTCACTTTTTTTTTTTACTTTGAATCTGTGCATAATATAGATTTACATGCTTCATGTGTTTCTCTTTATCTACCAGTGAGAAACCAGTGTTTCTCAGTACTCGCCCTAGAGGCCCACTCCTCCCATATCCATTACAAAGACAAACTTTTTGTAGTAAAGAAAGGGAATGCTACAATGTGCAGGAGAGGAGCAGGTTTGGTGAACAGTGATCTGAACTGTTTGTACTGCCTTTAGAACTATGTTTTTAAAGCTGTTCTATGTAAGATTCTTTCTAATTAAAATTGAAGGAAGAATCATTACCCAGGAGAATAAAATAAACCAAGTTTAAAGTAAGTTCTGAAATTTTATGCACAATATTACCAGAAGTATTTGCTCGTCTGCCTTCACACGCATATGAAATCGAGTGAGATTCCATTCTTAATCCATAGGGTTTAATATGATGTCGGCTAGGTGTGGGAATCTCTGCAATGCAATTATAAAACAATAATCAATGCATCTTTGTTCTTTCTATACAGGATGTCAGTAAAATATCTGCGAGACAGAACGTGAGCAACATAGCATGAAAGCCCTATCTCTCAATGAACTGGCGTGCAGACTGCAGGTCACTTAGCAACACTGTCTCTCCTGGCTAGTAGCGAACGAAAAAGGAAAGAGATTTGGAGATTAATGGACTTATTGTCATTTATAAGCTCATTCAATTGGTTTCCTGGAACGTTAAATCTGCAACGAGAGACTGTCAAACACTAAAAAGTTGTGAAGATGAAGTCTCTTTCATTCAGATTTTTCTTTTTCTGATTTTCCCGTTCCTCCTTAAATGGTGCTGCATTTACATTCGGCGCCTCAGTTAGAAGGAACGGAAACATTCGAACAAGAAGCTGCCGATTAAGAAGCAACTTCATCCTCATTAATCAGCCGAACGCTGAGAGATATTTTACAACAAGCTGCTCTACTTCTGAGGAGCTTTCCAGTGGAGATGTGAGGAAAGGGGCTATAGCTAAAGCTTAAAGCAGAGAAAAGTCTTCTTCTTTCGGCTGCTCCCTTTAGGGGTCGCCACAGCGGATCATCTGCCTCCATCTTGCCCTATCCATTGCCTCCTCTACTTTCACACCAACCATCTCCATGTCCACCTCCACTACATCCATAAACCTTCTCTGAGGTCTACCTCTTCTCCTTCTACTCGGCAGCTCCATCTCCAACATTCTTTGCCCAATATATCCACTATTCCTCCTCAACACATGTCCAAACCATCTCAACCTGGCCTCTCTGGCTTTATCTCCAAACTGCTCCACCTTCACTGTCCCTCTGATCTGCTCATTTCTAATCTTGTCCATCCTTGTCACTCCCAACGAAAATCTCAGCATCTTCATCTCCGCCACCTCCAGCTCAGCCTCCTGTCTTTTAGACAGAGCCACAGTCTCCAAACCATACATCATAGCAGGACGCACTACTGTCTTGTAAACCTTCCCTTTCACTCTTGCTGCTATCCTTCTGTCACACATCAGCCCTGACATCTGTCTCCACCCACTCCATCCTGCCTGCACCCTCTTCCTCACCTCTTTTTTGCACTGTCCATTGCTCTGGATGGTTGACTCAAGATATTTGAGGTCATCCACCTTTACGACCTCTACTCCTTGCATCTTCACCTTTCCACCTGCCTCCCTCTCATTCACACACATGTATTCTGTCTTATCTCTACTGACCTTCATTCCTCTCCAGTGCAAACCTCCACGTCTCCAGATTCTCTTCCACCTGCTCTCTACTCTCACTACAGATTACAATGTCATCTGCAAATATCATGGTCCATGGAGCCTCCTGCCTGACCTCATCTGTCAACCTGTCCATCACCATTGCAAACAAGAAGGGGTTCAAAGCTGATCTCTGATGTAACCCTACCTTCACCTTGAAACCATTTGTCACTCCAACTGCACACCTCACCACTGTCTCACTATCCTCATACATGTCCTGCACCACCCTAACATATTTTTCAGCTACACCTGACTTCCTCATACAGTACCACAGTTCCTCTCTTGGCACCCTATCATATGCCTTCTCTAGATCCACAAAGACACAATGTAGCTCCTTCTGACCTTCTCTGTACTTCTCTACCAACACTCTCAACGTAAAAATTGCATCTGTTGTACTCTTTCTGGGCATGAAACCAAACTGCTGCTCACTGATCTGGACCTCTCGCCTTATCCTTGCTTCAAACAACTCTTTCCCATACCTTCATGGTGTGGCTCATCAAGTTTATACCTCTGTAGTTACTGCAGCTCTGCACATCACCCTTGTTCTTAAAAATGAGGACCAATACATTGCTTCTCCACTCATCAGGCAGCCTCTCACTCTCCAGGATTTTGTTAAACAACCTGGTTAAAAAGTCCACTGCCTTCTCTCCTAAACATCTCCATACCTCCACAGGTATGTCATCTGGACCAACTGCCTTTCCATTCTTCATCCTTTTTAAAGCTGCCCTCACTTCCACCTTACTAATTCTCTGCAGTTCCTGATAGCTGCCTTCTTCCTATGAATACTCTCCTGGACTTCCTCATTCCACCACCAACTTTCCTTGTCTTCTTTCCTCTGACCAGACGAAACACCCAACACATTCTTGCCAGTTTCTCTCACCACCTTAGTTGTAGTTTCCCAGTCCTCAGGTAGCTCCTCACTGCCCCAAAGGGCCTGTTGCAAATTTTCCCTGAACTTGCAGCTTGCAGGCAACCATCCTCCTCCTTCAGCTTACACCATCTAATCTTTGGCTCTGTCTTCACTCTCTTCCTCTTCTTTGTTTCTAATCTCATTCTTCAGACAACCACCCTGTGCTGCCTTGCTACACTTTCCCCTGGCACCACTTTACAATCTCCAATCTCTTTTAGGTGGCATCTCTTGCTAAGGATATAATCCACCTGTGTGCACCTCCCTCCACTCTTGTATGTCACCCTGTGTTCTTCCCTCTTCTGAAAATACCACAGCCATTTCCATTCTCTTTGCAAAATCTACAACCATCTGACCTTCTGCATTTCTGTCTTTCACACCATACATACCCAGGACCTCTTCATCCCCTCTGTTCCCTTCACCAACATGTCCATTGAAGTCTGCACCAATCACTAATCTCTCCTCTCTAGGGACACCATCTACCACTTCATCCATCTTACTCCAAAATTCCTCTTTCACCTCTAACTGACAACCAACCTGTGGTGCATATGAACTGACCACATTCAAAATTACACCATCAACCTCCAACTTCAGGCTCATGATCCTGTCTGACACTCTCTTTATATCCAGAACACTTTTCCCAAGCTGTTCCTTTAGGATTATCCCTACTCCATTTCTCTTCCTCTCTACACCATGATAGAACATTTTGAATCCACCTCCAATGTTCCTGGCCTTGCTTCCTTTCCATCTGGTCTCCTGAACACACAGAATATCTACCTTCCTTCTCTCCATCTTGTCTGCAAGCCTTTACCAGTCATTGTCCCTATGTTCAGAGTCCCTACTTGAACCTTCACACTCCTATTATGTACATGTTCTTTTGATATATTGCAGCAGAGCTTTTAATACAGCGAATATCACCAAGCTCAAAAGTTAATGACAGTGTTTATCCCTTAGTACCCTCAATACTGTCTCTGTGGCTGTTTTCTCTCTACACTAATGATCAGGGTTCTCACAGTGAATGTTAAAATTGTGAAATATGCAGATGATACCACAATAATAGGTCTTATCACAGATGATAATGAGTATTTATCTGTAGGAGGTGAATTGATCAGTAGCATGGTTTACTAACAGTGACCACCAGCTCAATACATCAGAAACAGTGGAGATCATTGGCTATTATAGGAAGAAACATCCATCCATCCATCCATCCATCCATCCATCCATTATCTTCTGCTTCTCCGGGGTTCGGGTTGCGGGGGCAGCATCCTAAGCAATGAAGCCCAGACCTCCCTTTCCCCAGCCACTTCCACAAGCTCTCCAAGGGAGATTCCGAGGCGCTCCCAGGCCAGCTGGGCGATATAGTCACGCCAGCGTGTCCTGGGTCTTCCCCGGGGTCTCCTCCCAGGTGGACTTGCCTGTGACGCTTGTATTCGCGATCTCATTCTTTCGGTCATTACCCAAAGCTCATGACCATAGGTGAGAGTGGAAATGTAGATCGACCGGTAAATCGAGAGCCTTACCTTATGGCTCAGCTCTTTCTTTACCACAACAGACCGGTAAAGAGCCCGCATCACGGCTGACCGAGCACCAATCCACCTGTCAATCTCCTGCTCCCTTGTACCATCACTCGTGAACAAGACCCTGAGATACTTGAACTCCTCCACTTGAGGCAAGAGCCTATCCCCGACCCAGAGAGGGCTCTCCAACCTTTTCCGCCTGAGAACCATGGTCTCGGATTTAGAGGTACTGATTCTCATCCCAGCCGCTTCACACTCGGCTGCAAACCGATCCAGTGAAAGCTGAAGTTCGCGGCCAAACAGCAGTGATGTGACCCTGAGGTCACCAAACCGGACACCCTCCATCCCCTGACTGCGCCTAGAAATTCTATCCATAAAAATTATGAATAGAATCGGTGACAAAGGGCAGCCCTGACAGAGTCCAACTGTCACTGGGAACGAGTCTGACTTACTGCCGGCTATGCGAACCAAACTCCAGCTTTGTTTATACAGGGCCTGAATGGCTCGTAGCAAAGAGCCATGTACCCCGTACTCCCGAAGCACCTCCCACAGAATACCCCGGGGAACACAGTCGAATGCCTTCTCCAGATCCACAAAGCACATGTGGACTGGTTGGGCAAACTCCCATGAACCCTCCAGAATCCTGGAGAGGGTGAAGAGATGGTCCAGTGTTCCACGACCAGGGCGGAACCCGCACTGCTCCTCTTGGATCCGAGGTTCGACTATAAGCCGGACTCTCTTCTCCAGTACCCCTGCATAGACCTTACCAGGGAGGCTGAGGAGTGTGATTCCCCTGTAGTTGGAACACACCCTCTGGTCCCCTTTTTTAAAAAGAGGCACCACCACCCCAGTCTGCCAATCCAGTGGCACCGCCCCCAATGTCCACACAATGTTGAAAAGGCGTGTCAGCCAAAACAGCCCCACAACATCCAGAGCCTTGATGAACTCAGGGCGGATCTCATCCACCCCTGGAGCCTTGCCACCAAGGAGCTTCTTAACTACCTTAGCAACTTTGGCCTCAGTAATGGACAAGCCTATTCCCATGTCCCCAGACTCAGCCTCCTCACTGGAGAACGTGTCGGTGGGATTGAGAAGGTCCTCAAAGTATTCCTTCCACCGCCCAATGAAGTCTTCAGTCAAAGTCAGCAGCACAACATCTCCACTATATACAGTGCTAGTGGCACACTGCTTTCCCCTTTTGAGTCGCCTGACAGTTTGCCAGAATCTTTTCGGAGCCGACTTAAAGTCACTTTCCAAGTCCTCACCAAACTCCTCCCATACACAGGTTTTTGCATTGGCGACAACTGAAACCGCAGATCGCTTGGCCTGTCGATACCTGCCAGCTGCCTCTGGTGTCCCACACGCCAACCATGCCCAGTAGGACTCCTTCTTCAGCTTGACGGCATCTCTCACCTGGGGTGTCCACCACCGGGTTTGAGGATTACCGCCCCGACAGGCTTCAACAATGGAGGAACGGAACATGGCCCATTCTGAGTCAATGTCCCCCACCTCCCCCGATATCTGGTCAAAATTCTGACGGAGGTGTGAGTTGAAGATCAATCTGACAGGTTCTTCTGCTAGACGTTCCCAGCAAACCCTCACTATACGTTTGGGCTTGCCTGGTCTGACCGGCATCTTCCCCCACCATCTGATCCAACTCACCACCAGGTAGTTGACAGCTCAGCTCCTCTCTTTACCCGAGTGTCCAAAACACATGGCCGCAAGTCCGATGACACGACTACAAAGTCAATCATTGAACTGCGGCCTAGGGTGTCCTGGTGCCATGTGCACTTATGGACATCCTTGTGTTCAAACATGGTGTTCGTGATGGACAAACTGTGGTTTGCACAGAAGTCCAAAAACTGAACACCACTCGGGTTCAGATCAGAGAGGCCATTCCTCCCAATCACACCCCTCCAGGTCTCACTGACATTGCCCACGTGAGCATTGAAGTCCCCCAGTAGGACAACAGAGTCTCCAGGAGGAGCACTTTCAAGCACCCTTCCCAAGGACTCTAAGAAGGCTGGGTACTCTGAACTGCTGTTCGGTGCATAAGCACAGACAACAGTCAGGACCCGTTCCCCAACCCGAAGGTGTAGGAAAGCTACCCTCTCATCCACCGGAGAAAACCCCAACATACAGGCACCGAGTCGAGGGGCTATGAGAAAGCCCACACCTGCCCGCCGCCTCTCACCACACCGCCCGGTCCACAACGCACCGAACCCCTACTACTGCCCCTCCCATTGGTGGTGGGTCGATGGGAGGGGGGACTCATGTAACTCCTTCGGGCTGGGCCCGGCCGGACACCATAAGTAAATGCCCGGCCACCAGACGCTCGCTGGCGAGCCCCTTCCCCAGGCCTGGCTTCAGGATGGGGCCCCGGTAACCCTGTTCCGGCAGGCTACACAAGTCCTGTTTTTGTGTTTCCATAGGGGTTATTATGGATCACACTTTGTCTGACCTGTCACCTAGGATCAGTTTGCCATGGGAGACCCTACCAGGAGGTTTTGCTCCAGACAACATAGCTCCTAGGATCATTCAAGTACGCAAACCCCTCCACCACAATAAGGTGGTGATCCATGGAGAGGAGGAAGAAACAGAATGTGAAAACTCAAAGTGCAGTTTTGGGACAGTCAAGGAATTCTTTGAAGTGGAGCATTAATTCTGATCATGTCTTCAAAAAAACAACAAGGTTGGTCCTTTTTTTGACAATTTAAAAACACAAAGTAAGGAAAGATCTACTGGTTAAATTTCATTTGTCCATTATCGAGAGTGTTCTTAGGTCATTTGTTACAGTTCGGTACACAAGTGTAGATATCCAAACTCATAATAAATTGCAAGGTTTTGTCAGTAGAGTTTCTAAGATAATTGGAATTTCACTTCCTTTTTTTGACCCTGGTCACACTCTGCACACTCTTAAGCGAGCAAAAGAATAATTACAGATTCCTTTCATCCAGTAAACCATATTTCCCAACCACTTCAAACTTTTTTTAAGAAGAATTTACAACCTTTTGTCATGGTGTTTGCACACTATGAAATTAGACCTCTGTATTTAACCCATCAGTGCAGTGAAACACCCACATACATGCACACTAGTGAACACACACACTAGGGGGCAGTGAGACACACACTTGCCCAGAGCAGTGGGCAGCCCTACCCACAGTGCCCAGGGAGCAATTGGGGGTTAGGTGCCTTGCTCAAAGACACTTCAGTTATGGACTATCAGCTAAGGGGATTGAACTTCCGGTCACAGGGGTGGTTCCCTAACTTCCAGCCCACGACTGCCCCCAACATAAAAAATCAATTTATTCACTAGGAAGGGGTGTCTGGAAACTTTTGGACATACAATGCAATATATATTATTTTGAAATGTTTTGTTCATTCAAACCTTAATATGTTTGTAATATGTATATTTGCAATAAATTCAAACTGTTTTATCACAACGAGCTATATTGAAAATATATACGCATTTAACCTGGTTTACTTTTAGTGTGAAAATTATGTACAGATGGTTAAAATGTAAGAATATCATTTTGGGACATTTATCTAAAACACCTTTAATGGTCACAAATCACTTTATTTGGCATGTATACTCATTTGCAGAGACTGTTACTGGGAAGGTAAAAGGTCCATTTCATGTAATGTGAAAGCAAATTTGTAATAAAGTTGTGATCAGCGAATTGTGCAGTGTCTCTTAAACATCTTGAATAAAGTAAAAGATATAATATAAAACACAAGACATCTCTGAGGAAAACTAAAACTTATTTAAATTTAGTTTGTTTATCCCACTTTTTCACTGGTAAAATTTTGATTAAATGAAATTTAAAACCTCTGAAGTATTATATTGCTTAAAATGTATTTATTTATTTATGTATTTTTTAAATGAGTAACTCCTCTTGAATGGTTTCACAGATAAATATAAATAAAAATAAATACATGTTACACGCCCCAGGGTGTGTGAGGCAGTTCAACAGTTATGTTCCTGTGTGACAGGAGTTACAACAGAGATGGTGAAACAGTGGCTGTGTTTAAGCTCCCAATTGCATTTTTTTTATTGAATACAATCTTTAACTAAGGCTTTGGTCTTTCATCTGTCCTTTATTCAATTTCACAGCTTAGTTGTAAGAGCTAACAGGCTAAAGCTAGTGGAGGCTATAGTTTGTTCATTCGAGCTAACAGGCTTAAGCTAGCGGTGGTTAAAGCCAGTGGGGCTTCCAGCTTGCTTATAAAGATTAACAAGGTTATTAGATATTATAGCTCTTACTCCTCTTTAGCATGATATAAGCTTCAGAGTCTCTTAGGAATGACCCATTTTCCACTTATTCTCTTTGACAGTGCACTGAACAATCACAAAATATTTAAGCTAAATGTTTTAAAACTTGGTAAAAGAACAACTAGGTAAAGAGTGTCCACCATTTCACAATATCTGGATGGCATGTACTTCGCAAAATCATAATATCATTGACACAAATTCAGTGTCTCTCACATTTAACAAGCTCTTCCTGTTGTACGTACTTACTAACTCATCATGTACTGCCTAAGTGAACTTATTTCATTCCCCTATCTGTGTAATAGGACATATAAAGAAGGACAGTGTAGCAGTGACTTTGTGTTCAAGCTCCCAATTGCCAGAGAGTTTTTTCTGACCTGCTTAAAACCTGCTACAGCACCCCCAAATGGCAGGGGTTATTCTTACTCATACATTAACTCATAGAAAATGTCAAATAAAAGAAAACATAAAAAATTACCATAAATGTGAACACATACAGTGTGTCACACATACATTATTAAGAACACAGTCAGTACATCAAAAAAAGCGATGTTTCTCCTCTGTAGAACCTGCTTTGTAGGTTTTCCTGCTTTGGCTATTTCATAATCTCAGTGCCATCTCAATGCCGTATACACTGTGGACAGTAATAAACAGTAGCTTTGCTGTCCTCTGGTGGTTGAACTGAACTTCTGACATTGGTGCTAGTGGTATGAAGACTGGTAAACATATTGGCTTTAGGACATTTCTGAAGCTCCTTATATGAGCATGACACCAAGTGCAGATGCTTTCAGTGATCCATTCTGTTTCCTTTCATGGTGGTACAAACCTGAGATGACTAGAATGACTGTGGTGCTCTGAATTTTTTTACAGTGCAGGCTTCTATATCTTATTAGAAGAAACATTAATTAATCTTACTGTGTTTATTCCCATTTCTTTAAATAATGATATGAAATGAGGAAAATGACAAGCCTCTGGCAATATTCAATAAGGATATCACTGCTGTTGGAACAAAACCTCGTATATCCAAAATGGTAACTTTATAGGAGAAGGACAAAACACACATTACTTTCAATGTAACTCAATGGAACCAGATTCAGTCAGATTTGGTCCATCCTTCATGAAATTTACACACAATACAAAGGTCAACATACATTTTCAAATTATGTCAAAAACAGAAAATCGACAAAAATGGAGATACAAGGTTTTGATCCAACAACAGTGAAATAAAAGTGTAGTTAGCTAGTTTAAAGCTGCACTATGTAAGCTTTTTGTTAAAAGTTGCCCTGTAAAGCTTGAAATCACTAAAAGTCACAGGCACCCATTTGGGAGTTTTTCACACCATGTCATACCTCTTTAAATATTAAAGTCACACACACAGACTCAAAATAAAGGTCTGGCTCCATGTTTAGGTCTCAAATAACCTCAAAATCAACATTATACTGATGAAGATGTGATGACAGTAGTAGATAGTCTGCTCGCATCCTCAGAAGATGCTCCTTCACCAAGTTTACGCTGAGTTCTCTTTGAATTGACTTCCAATCATCTGATTCATCCTCTCGGGGAAGGGCGGGTGAAGCACAACCCACACTACAGAATGTTCTTCCGCACGCTGCATGCAGTTACACACTTCCCCAAACTTACAGAGTAGCAGAGTGTTGATATACTGCTTCTGGTGCAGCATTGATCTTCATTAAGTTTATTCATTGTTTTTAATCCAGTGTTTCTTAATGATAAAAGATAGAAGCTCTGTAATTACTGGCCTAATAGATTTTTTGCACCCAATATGACTTGAATCATCTTATTCAACTGATTAATATGTACATAATGTGACATGTTTCTCGTCCACTTTCTGTTCATTCCGGTAATGTGACAGAATAAAGGTAATATAACAACCCTGTGGGGTAGGGAAAATATCCCTCACATGGGTGTCTGTGGGTCGTTAAAATGTCTTAATTTATGTGAAATTGCATATTACAAATTAAAACATGCAAAATATGCATTAACATGTCTTTAATTTGAATTGACATGGTCTTAAATTTTAGGATACAGACAAGCTATTTGTTTTAATGGAGCATCATCTCGCACACAGGGAACAATACTGTTTTTGATACATAAACCTGTGTATATTATAAGCAGAGTAAAGGAAAAATGTAGAATATGAGCTTCTCCATGGAGTTCATCAAGGTTCAGGTGCCTTTCTAGACTTAACTGGAGAGTCAGATTCAAACTTCTCTGTGCACTACAGATGTTTTCAGGACATCATCACATGCAGCTCTAATATCTCTATGAAAATGATTGTCTAATCTGCTGTAACTGTATGTACTGGGCTGTAATGTCTGAAATGCCCTCAGTTTAGAGTGGCATTTCAGACATTACAGCACAGTATATACAGTTTTATTTCCAGCTTTATAACTGGCTAATAAAGTATTAATACTGATGCTTATAAATGCAGCAATTATGCAGCCACATCTGTCTATAAATCTCCAAGATCTTTCAACAGTCGGTTTTATCTGATAATAAAAGTATAATGTGAAAAGAGTACAAAAAAAAAACAAAATACTGTTTTACCCTATTTAGCCACCAGAGGGCAACAGTGTTAATTACTCTTAGCATTATGCTGATCAGACTGTACCAGCTAATAAACAGAATAAACTAATGAAATAAAAATGAACTACAGTGAAGTGCCCAGTGGAGGAGAGCAGGGATGGTCAGTGTAGAACTACATTCACCTTATTACACATGGCTACATACAAAAGCTGTAATGAAGTTGAAACACTTGCTAAAACTAGCTTGACAGCACTGTTAGCTGCAGTTATGTAACAGTGCATACAGTATGGATATAAAGTTCTAAAGTGCTGGTTTATTTGACTAGAACAGTGTGAAAACGGAAGGAACCTGGTTCTTTAGGCAAAAATGTAAGATGAATGTGGAGTCAAGGGGCCTTGAGGAATGTCTACAGTGAGACTGATAGGTGGTGAATATACACTCCATCAGGTTTTGAACTTTATCAGTTAAATAGTTACTGTGAATGCACTATATCAGCTACAGAAGTTGGCCCATGTAGTATATTATATAATGCAATATAATACACAGGCTGTCCACTTTATTAGGTCCACCTCCTTGCATCTCCACTCATTGTCCATCTTATCAGCTCCACAGACTCTGTAGTTCTACAGTTACAGACCATAGTGCATCTGTTTGCATTCTTTGTTACCCTGTTCTTCAGTGGTCAGAACCCCCACAGAGCAGGTACTGTTTGGTTGGTGTGTTAGTGTGTGTTGCACTGGTGCAAGTGGATCAGATACAGCAGTGCTGCTGGAGTTTTTAAACATTGGCCACTCAATGGCCACTCTATTAGACACTCCTACCTTGTCAGTCCACCTTGTAAAGTCAGAGACGACAGCTCATCTGCTGCTGCACAGTTTGTGTTGGTCATCCTCTAGTCCTTCATCAGTGGTCACAGGACGCTGCCCATAGGATGCTGTTGGCTAGATAACAGTTTTAAACACAGTAAACACAGTTTTAGCGTTGACGTTTACACTTTTGTGTCTTTTTCTCTGTCTGTAAGACTCTGTGAAAAGGTTTTGGCTTTGTCATCTCCTTCTGATCATCCTTTTAGATGAAAGCTGTCCTACATGTAGTGAATGATACTGGAAAATACTTGAGGTTTCAAATCATAAAAATACAGATAATAACATTCTCTCACAATGTATTGATATTTCAATAGTGCTTATGGTCTCCGCGCTACTGTGAAGCCATATTTTCCTCCTTGTCTGCGTGTGACGGTCAGACAGATTTGCAGACGCTCGCAGATAAGATGCGGTGACTTTAATTATCCACTCAGTCCAAAGGGTAAAACACAACTCACAGTATAAGATCCAGTCCAGTAATCGATAACATGAAACCATCCGAAAAAAGGGCAACAGTATCCAAGGGGCAAAAACACAAATCATACACGGGAAACCTCGTCCAAGGTTCGATACACAAAATATACAGAATAGCAGAATCAGGGAACGTTCAGTGATTATCTAAACAATACTTCGCGAAGTTCTCAACCTGAGTCCCTGCTTAAATATTAGTAGGGGATGAGCATCAGGTGAAAGGAGTTCAATAATCAGGCGCCTGAGAGCGCTGATAGGTGCATGGGGAAACCACGTGACTTGTCTGAGAATCTTGGGGGTTAGAGTTTTCAAAGGCCAAGTCCCAAAGAGTACGGGCGGACCCGAAGACGGGGGCGACCAGGACGACCATTCCCACCACCACCAGACCCCGGAACAGGAACCAAACCAGAATCGCTGGAGCGTCGGAGTAACCCCGAACCATCCCTTCTGGACCGCAGACGGGCAGGCAGTGAGCAAGAGAATCCCCCGCGTGGGCGACCTCGTGGACGGGGTGCCGGCCTGTCCGGACGCTGATTGTGAAAGTCCCTGACAAGGCCCGGGTCCAGCACATCTCGGGCTGGCACCCAGGTCCTTTCTTCCGGGCCGTAGCCTTCCCAGTCAACGAGGTACTGTAATAGTCCACCACGCCTGCGTGAATCCAGCAGTCTCCGAACCGCATACACTGGCTCTCCTTCTATCCACTCCGGTGGTGGGGGTGTGGCGTCTGACGTCTCCTTGTCGAACGGACCTGTAACCACGGGCTTGAGAAGAGAGACATGGAAGGAGTTAGACATACGAGACAGTGGGGGTAGATCTAATTTGTAGGTAACTTCATTAATTTTCTTGACTACTTTATAAGGACCTATATATTTGGGAGACAGCTTGCGACAACTTCCCTCGGTTAGTCATAAGTTCTTGGTGGCCAACCACACTCGATCCCCTGGTTCGTATGTAGGAGTTGGCCCTCGATGCTTGTCTGATTGTTCCTTGTGTCGGTGGATGGCTCCTTCTATTCTTTGATGTGTCTGCTCCCAGACTTGTTCACTTCTCTTCATCCACTCATCCACTGCTGGAACATCCGTTTCTCTCCATTGGGGACAGCTTATGGGAATAGAACGCAATGGGGTGTAACTTCATTGGAGACCTGGTCCTCTGCGATAGAACAGCCCCTACTCCTGTTTCCGAAGCATCTACTTCTACGACAAATGGCTGTTCTGGATCCGGATGTGTTAACACCGGGGCATTAGTAAAGGCCTTTTTAAGGTTTTGGAATGCCTTTTCTGCATCCTCATTCCAGGCTAATTTCTTGGGATTTCCTTTTAGCAAAGAAGTCAGAGGGGCTGCGATAGTACTAAAATTTCTAATAAACCTACGATAAAAATTGGAGAATCCCAAAAACTTCTGCAACTCCTTTACAGACTTGGGTTGTGGCCAATCTAATACTGCTTCGACCTTGTGATCGTCCATAACAATTCCCTGTGGACTAATAATATACCCCAGAAACGCGACCGAACGCAAATGAAATTCACACTTCTCCCCTTTTAGGAACAAGTTATTTTTCAACAATCTTTTCAATACCTCTCTGACGTGGGACACATGGGTTTCCCAGGAGGGAGAATATACCAAAATATCATCAAGGTATGCTATCACAAATTTACCTAACATGTCTCTAAGGACATAATTTATGAATGCCTGGAAGACAGAGGGGGCGACAGAGAGTCCGAAAGGCATAACCAAATATTCATAGTGCCCCCTAGTGGTCACGAAGGTAGTCTTCCATTCATCACCTTCTTTCACCCTTATCAAATTATACGCACTCCGGAGGTCAAGTTTGGTAAAGTACTGCGCATATCGGGGCACTTGTGGGCTGGAGGTTATATATATCACGCAAATCATATGATAAAATTCAACTTAGCAAGATTCAGGACTGTATAGAAGACATAAAAGACTGGATGTTAAGTAACTTTCTCCTACTTAACTCAGATAAAACAGAGGTTCTGCCTCCTGGTCCAAAAGCTGCTAGAAGCAAAATTAGAAACAAATAGTTTCTCAGTTGCTTCAGGTTCATCTAAAGGATGCAGAAAAGCTAGTTCATGTATTTATTACCTCTAGACTGGATTACTGTAATGCGCTGCTGTCTGGATGTTCCAGCAAAAGCCTTAACAAGCTTCAGTTAGTCCAGAACACTGCAGCCAGAGTCCTCACAAGAACCAGAAAGATTGACCATATCAGCCCAGTTTTATCCTAAACTGGCTGCCAGTTAAATTTCGCATGGATTACAAAATTCTTTTGCTGACATATAATGCCCTAAATGGCCTTGTCCCTCAGTACCTGACTGAACTTTTCTCATAGTATGAACCATCATGCCTACTTAGATAACAAGGTGATGTTTTACTATTAGTACCTAGAATTAATAATGTTACTTCAGGGGCAGAGCCTTCTCATACAAAGCACCCCAACTTCTTCCAGTCAGTATTCAGGACTCAGACACAGCCTCAGTCTTAAAGTTTAAGTTAAAAAAGTACTTAGTCAAGCCTTAGGTAATTTGTTTTCTCTGTCAGATGAAAGGTGCAGATCTGGGGGTTCATGGACATAGAGTATAATGGTATTATGTATTATGGTGAACTGGGAGCATTGATGCTGTCGACCCGCTGCTCTCATCTGTTCACTCAAGTTTGCTGACATTGGAATGGAGAGCGCTGACATCTCAAGGAACCCTCATGTCTCTGTTACCTTTCTGGTTTCTCCCTTTTAATTAGGCTGTAATAACTAGACCTATCAGATTCTGTGCTGCACTCTGATAATACTGTAATCTGTAATCAGCCACTCTTTACAGAACTAACTCTCTGTGTGTTTTCCTTTTCTTTGCCCCATTCTGTGTGGTCTGATGCTGTTGCTTCTTCTGCCTTGATCGGGTGCCCACTGCTCGCCAGCCTTCTGGACCCATTTGATTACCATTGAGCTTCATGAACTGACCCTCCTAATAATTCTGCTGCTGCTGCATAAACTAAAACTAATCTAATTAACTGTCAGCCTGTATTCCCCGTTTTTGTATTTTAATAGTTTATACTAATGCTGTTTGCTATCCGGTGTCGAATCAGAGGAGGATGGGTTCCCTTTGTGAGTCTTGGCTCCTCTCAAGGTTTTTTCCTCTTGCTCTTAGGGAGTTTTTCCTTGCCACTGCCACCATTGGCTTGCTCATGGGGGCTTGGCCCTGGACTTTTTATGTAAAGTTTCTTTGTGACAACACCTGTTGTAAAAAGAGTTATATAAATAAACTTTGATTTGATTTGATGTGTATTTAAATGAAAGCAGTACAAAGACAGGATAATTACTGTTTTATCTTCAACTTCATTGTTTTTTATAAATGTACACTCATTCTGAAACTGATACCTAACACATACCTAACACATTCCAAAAAACTGACATGGTGCACTGTTAAATGTTCATGAAACATTTTAAAAGAGGTGAGGCAACCATGTGTGAGGAGCATCCAGAAAAGTCCTAGTCCTTTATGAGCAAGAAGCGTAAAATGCTCTGTAAAACTCACATGCTTTGAATTTACTTTTCTTCTTTAATAAACTTTATTAGAATCTTGAAATGTAAAGATATTTTGAGAAAAAAGTTTATAATCAAAATGACACCAATGCTAATAGATACATTATAAGATCTTATTTAGAAACAGATACTACATTAATGTTGTGACTGAAGGTCTTTTTCCTAGTACACCACTTCAGTAACAGCTGTCGGATCTCTTTGGTCCTGAAACAGTATATAAGTGGGTTTACTAGTGCTGGGGACAATGTATAAAACACAGTGAGTGAGATTTTCTGATCAATGTTCAGTTTTAGGTTAGGTATGTAAGGTGTTACATACACAAAGAATCTGGGTATGTAATATATGCTAATGATACCCAGCTGTGTGGCACAGGTAGAGAACATTTTCTGCCTGCCTTGAATATTGGCAATCTTAACAACAGCAACAACAATGCTGATATAAGAGAAAATTATGAATGAGAATGGCAAAAGAAGCACAACAGTTGCCAGTGAGGTGGAAATGTAGTTCTGTGAGCTGACATCAGCACAAGCTAGACTGTTCATAGAAACAGTGTCACAAAAGCAGTTCATTATCAGATTAGGCCCACAGAATGGCATCTTAGCAGTTAAAGATGTAGAAATACCAGGGAAAATCATAGCTGAAACCCAAATAAAACCTATTACAAACTTCATAGTTCGAGTGGTCATGTAAACAGGGTATCTGAGTGGGAGGCAGATAGCCAGATAACGATCTATAGCCATGATCATCATATTAAGAGAGTTGAGTGTGCCAAAATAATGGATGAACTGCCTCTGCATCAGACAGAGCTGGAAGGAGATGGAGCCATTATTAAACCAGTAGCGAGAGATCAGTTTAGGGAGAGCTACAGTACAGAATCCAACATCAGACACAGCCAGATTCAACATGATGATGTACATGGGCTTATGGAGACTTGTTTCAGTCACAAACAGGACTATAAAAATAGAATTCCCCATTATTATAATCACATAGATGCTGAAAAAAATGGCACCTATGAGGCTATAGTATTCGGGTCGAAGTCCAGGGAAACCCATAATGAAAAACTCTGTTATGAAAGTAGTCTCATTTTTCTGTGACATCCTGAAAACAAAAAGAAACAGGTCATCAAGTAAAATGCACAGGCATAATCATGGTTGTAGTGTGAATACATTGGAGTTGGTATTATAATAACAACCAGTGTATTGAAATGAAGGCATCCCAATATGCAGTATATATTTTATATTAAAGAAAGAAAAGAAAGAAATACCCATACAAATGTTTACACATGCAAATTAAACAATATATGTTATCTCTGTATTCATATGTATCAAAATAATGGTAGATATTGTTTGTGAACAAAGATAATCCAAAAATGTTACTTGTTATATATCACAAGTAGAGAGCAAGAGATGTAATGTTGATCACACCGCCCTTTACTTCTCTGCTCCCTGCTTTACTTTTTATAGGCAAAGCTTGTGTGAGAGAATCCCATAGAGAGTGCAGCAGATGACTGCATGAGAGATCCTTATTTAATTTGTATAGTTTATACAGAAGAATTTGATGAATAAGTCACAATCAGTGTGGGACAGGTTTTTGTGTCTGGAATGATTGCTGGAATGATTATCTGGTATGATAAAAGGGACTGGCAAGCGAGAGGAAGATGTTGTATCCTGTAACACTATGACTGTTTGCCACCTCCTGATGTCACCATGTCTTCATGGAAGATGAAAGGGACATTGGTGGGTACTTTTACATTAATTACATTTATGGCACTTGGCAGACGTTCTTATCCAGAGTGGTTTAAATGCTCAGTTATACTGTTGGTGGTATGTTTTCTCTGATGGGACTAATCCTTTGGTTATGGCCGCTACGAGTAAGAGTTGGTCCAATGCTCTCAAAACGATACTAAAGGAATGGTGGCTTCCATGAGTTTTGTGGTGAACTGGGGATTCAGCTGCTATGGCAGAGTACTTTTTTTCTATCTGTCTTGTTGCAGTGTGTAGGGTGGACAGTCCGTTTGGAAGTAAAGAAATTGCAGAGATGTGGTGTTACTCACTGTGGGAAGGCAAGCACAACATGACAAATATGGTACAAAAGCAGTTGCAACTCAGAAAAATGAACTTGTAGTGGACTGTTGCTTTTCTTTTTTATGCATTATAATTTCTTGTTGTGTAGTAGTAGGGTTTAAACATGAGATTGTGAGTTGGTTCTATAGGGGTTAAGGGTGGAAGGCCAGGGTAGTAGCTCCAGAGAACATGTCTCCACTGCTCTAGAGTCCAGTGGCAGTGCTTTACACCGCTGCATTTGATGCTTTGCATTGTGCTTGGTGATGCAGCTGATTGCCTTTGGAAAGTCATTCAATGAAGTGCTCTATGCTATTCTTTAGCTAATCTGAAGGCCACATGAAGTTTGGAGGTCTGTAGCGATTGACTCTGCAGAAAGTTGGTGATCTTTGTGCACTATATGCCTCAGCATCCACTGACCCCGTTCTGTAATTTTATGTGGCCCATCACTTCGTGGCTGAGTTGCTGTCGTTCCCAATCGCTTCCACTTTGTTATAATATCACTGGCAGTTGACTGTGGAATATTTAGTAGTGAGGAAATTTCACAACTTGACTTGCACAGGTGGCATCTTATCACAGTACCACGCTGGAATTCATTGAGCTCCTGAGAGCGACTCTTTCTTTCACAAATGTTTGTAGAAACAGTCTGCATGCCTAGGTGCTTGGATTTATACATCTGTGGCCATGGAAGTGATTGGAACACCTGAAATCAATGATTTGGATGGGTGACTTTTGGAAATGAACTATATGGCAGCTAGCCTAACTGCACTAACCCTCTAAATCTTGGTTGGTGCATATTTATTTTTTCATTTTGTTTACATCCAAAGTTATAGCAGTCATGTACGTTTTTGTTTTAAAACAAAACAAGTGGAAGACAGAAGACTGTGGAGCACATCATAAACAAAATGTAAAGAGTATGTTAAAATGTGAATAAAATACATGTAAATGCAAAGGCACCATCATGAACCAATTCTTGAAAAGAGTACTTGTAAAGAGAGTTTTTGAGGGTTGTGCTAATGTTTTAGAGCAGGGATGCACATCTCCAGCCCTGGAGGGCTGGTGTCCATCACAATTTGGTAGCTTCTTTACTCAAATAAAAAGTAAAACATAGAACGTAACATAGACAATTCTAAACCAGAAACATACATGGTATGAAGAAAAATAACAAATGGTCACATACGTAACACACATAGGGGTATGAATACACTAAGAACAAAGCAGAAACACCTGGGACTAATACTGAGAGGCTTGGGCTACAGACTATACACAGATGAGGTGAGGTCTGGATCGTCCAGTGGGCCTGAGCAACTAGCAGTAAAACATTCTTGCTAGGAACCACCAGGACAACGCCAGTCAAATCAAATCAAATCAAATCAAATTTATTTGTATAACACTTTTTACAATGGATGTTGTCACAAAGCAGCTTCACAGAATTCCAGAAAAGACAAAGTTTGAACAAGAATGTAAAAAATGTAAAAAACCCCTGGCAGGCAACAGTGGCAAGGAAAAACTCCCTCAGAAATGAGGAAGAAACCTTGGGAGGAACCAGGCTCACAAGGGGGGACCCATCCTCCTCTGGCCAAACTACCTACAAGTGATTATACTATTACTATTAATAGCAGTAGTATTGATAGTAAGAATAGCTATGAGTCTATGACTACATCAGTGTAGGGTGGGCAGCTAGTCCAAGGTAGGTGGTGGTAGCCGGGGACATGGGCAGCTGGTCTGAAGTGGGTGGCAAGAGGGCTTGACAGTCAGTCGTCCTTCAGTGTCCGGCCTGATTTGTGGGCGATTGTATACTCTGAAAAAAAGCAGGGAGAGGGAATTAGTTTTATTCTGTCTGTTTGTACGTAAAACAGGGGATGTAAAGAGTGTGGCTAACGACTCTGGCAGATCTGACTATGACAGCTTAGCTAAAAGGAGAGAACTAGAACCAGAAGGACACAGACATGGCACTCTGAAACAGTTTGGCAACCTGCCGCTCCACCGTCCACACACCTGAGTGACCGCGTGCGAGCAGTGGGACAACAGCACCAGCGTCTCAGTTTACTATAATTCCCTGTGTCCATGGACCCCTGGATCTGCTGCCTTTTTCTAAGGGGGAACATTACCTACCAAAAGCTAAACTGAACAAATGAATTTTCAGCCTAGCTTTAAAGATTGAGACTGTGTCTGAGTCCCAGACATTTTCTGGAAGATTATTCCAGAGTTTGGGGGCTTTATAAGAAAAAGCTCTTCCCCCAGCTGTAGCCTTATGAATTCTGGGAACTATTAATAAGCAAGCACTCTGGGATCTGAGTAGTCGTGATGGCTCATAATGGGAAATAAGGTCTTGTAAGTACTCAGGAGCGAGCCCATGTAAGGCTTTATATGTCAATAAAAGAATTTTATAATCAATACGGAATTTAACATGCAGCCAATGAAGTGATGATAGGACTGGACTGATATGATCAAATTTTCTAGTTTTAGTGAGGACCCTGGCTGCAGCGTTTTGGACTAGTTGAAGTTTGCTTAAATTCCTGCTCGTACATCCTGACAGTAGTGCATTGCAGTAGTCTAGCATGGAAGTAATAAAGGCATGTACTAGTGTTTCTGCATCACGCATTGATAGGGCATTTCTTATCTTGGCAATGTTGCGAAGATGCAGAAAAGCTGTCCTAGTGATGCTGCCTATGTGTTGATCGAATGATAAATCTGAATCAATTATGAAGCCAAGAATTTTTGCTGCTGAGCCAGGTGTAGCTGGAAAGTCGGCGAGATTTAAAATTAAATCTGGTAGTTTATTTCTTGCTAATTTTGGACCCAGAAGGAGAACCTATGTTTTGTTACTGTTACTGTAGGAGGAAGTTCTGTGACATCCAGCATTTCACATCTTTTACACAGTCCTCCATTTTCTTTAATCTGTATTTGTCATCAGGCTTGGCTGATATGTACAGTTGCGTATCATCTTTTACATTACATTACATCTGCGTAACAGTGAAAGTTACTACCATGGTTACTTATAACTGTGTACTTATAACGGTAACATGTATAGCGTAAATAATAAAGGTCCTAAAATAGAGCCCTGCAGAACTCCAAATCTTACTTTTGAATAACTGGAAGATAAATGGTTTACACTAACAAACTGTTCATATGAAATTAAGTAATGGTCGGAGATTGCTGAGGTTTGCGGTAGGATATTAAGCTTGTCTATGTTAAGACAGAGTCTAGAATTGAGGTAAATGCCTTTTTTAGTGGGTCATCTACCTTCTCAAAGTGAATATTAAAATCTCCTACAATTATTACTTTATCGTTGCACACAGCCAGGTTTGCAGCAAAATCACTAAATTCTTTTAAAAATTCAGAGTAGGGCCCTGGTGGCCTGTAAATGTTAAATAATGAAAATGCCTTCTTTTTTGTGACCGGATTTGTAACGTGAATAGAAAGGACCTCAAAGGAAGTGAAAGTGTCACATTGTTTCTGACTAATATCTAGAGTATTTTGTTAAATTACACATACTCCACCTCCCTTGCCTGATGATCTTGGCCTATGTGCATAATTATAGCCTAAAAGGGTGGCTTCATTTAAAGCTGAATATTCATCTGGTCTAACCCATGTTTCAGTAAGACAGAAAATGTCAAATTTATGATCGCTTATAATTTCATTTACGATGACTGCTTTTGAGTTTAGTGATCTTATATTGAGCAGTCCAAATTTTAGATTAAAGGCGTTAGTGCTATCATCTGAATATGGATATATGTTGATTAGGTTTATTAAACAGGCTGATTGAGTTTTTCTATGATTAAATTTAGTTTTAATTCTGGGCAAAGACACAGTCTCAATAGAGTTTAACTTGGGTGACACCTCAAGGCAGATCACAGATGGTTGGTTTAGCCTGTCTGTCTGCAGCCTGGTCCCGGCTCTGGACTGTCAGCAGCTGTTTACACTACTCTGCCGACCAACTAAGAGACTATGAGCTATGCTGCATGAAAGTAAGGCAGCACCCTCCCCTGTGGGGTGGACACCATCCCTACCTATAAGACGAGGCTTGCCCTCAAAATGCAACCAATTATCTATAAAGCCCACTTGATTTTCAGAACACCACTTGGACATCCAGCAGTTTAACACCGAAAGCCTGCTGTAGGCTTCAGCGCCACGCCGCATTGGGATGGGGCCAGAGCAGATCACGGCATCGGACATCGTCTGGGCCTGTTTAATCACCTCTCTAATATTAGCCTTAGTTATCTCAGACTGCTGGATATCATTGGCCCCTACATGAATAACTATCCTCGAATATCTCTTATCAGCTAACAGTCTAAGGTTGCCACTAATGTCTAGCACTCTGGCTCCCAATAAACATCTAACAGTTACTGCTGGTGCCCCTAAAGGAGTAGCTAAATTCATGTGTCAGACAATTGAGTCTCCTATAACCAGAGTACTTTTAACAGGCTTCACAGTGGGTGCTTCACTGAGCGAATCGGAGGAGTGTGGTGTTCCGGTGGGCTAGCTTTGGCCTCAGCGTTAGCATTAGCTTTCCGGCTAGACCATCGAGTCGTCACCCATTCGCCCCGCTGTGAGGGCTCTAACGCTGGAGTCAAGGGGGTGCCATCTCTCCCTAGGGCACCCGGAGCTGTTAACGCTGAAACTTGCTGCCTATCCTTTAATAACCACCAGATGCGCACCTCTAACTGGTCCACTTTCTCTGCCAGAGAGCTAACTAGCTGGCACAAACACAGCAACTATCATTATCGCTAGAAGCGGAAAAGGGGGTTAAACTAAACATGCCACACTCCAAGCAGACGAAACACCCAGCAGAAGCCATGATATTTCAGCTACTTACTGCTTTTGGTCGATTTAGAAGCTAATAGCACAAAATGTTGCCGCAGTGACGCGCTCTCAGTCGCTCGCAGTGACATGCTCTCAGTCACTCGCAGTGACACGCTCTCAGTTGCTTGCAGTGACACAGTGACGCCAGTGTTTATCAAACACAGGCAAATGACTTTTATAGCAAGGGATAGCTGCTCTCACATGGGGCATGGGTATGATTATACAAAGGGTAGTGCCTCAAGCTCCAGTTGCCACGGTAGGGCCCCAGAATGGTAAAAGAATGCCTGGGTGAGGTAATGTATTTGGTCTGGCAGGGTGATGGACTGTTGTGGTCCACAAAGACCGACTTGCCCCGTACCAACCCTGCCAAGCCATGAGACAGCATTGCACCAGGGACAGCTGGGGGCACCCGTTGCTGAGGAGTGGGCACTTTGCAGCATGTGTATTGACCAGGATAATGGATATTTAGAAACCTTTGCTGCAGAGAGACAGTGGTGGGGGTGATGTGCCCCCCTGCACCTTACAGATTTTGTTAGGACTGTGAGAGCCACCAAGACAGCTGACCCTTAAGGGGGAGGCTATGTGGCCACTCTCCATGTTGAAAAATGAACTCAAGGTGCGTGGAAAGGGCATGGAAAGCTGCAACTGCCCACACCTCCACTTGTTGTTAATTTTGTTGTTTGTAGTTGATGATGTGATTGTGTTCACTGTGTTTTATTGTGTTTCTGCTGTATTTAGTGTGAGTTTATTGTTTATCAGTAGATGTTGTATGGCTAGAGGTGACTTTTCAGGTGACTTTTATTTGTTTAATACAAGAGCATTTTCCTCGAGTAGATAAATGGCATTGCCTGGTTCATCTCCTGAGCCACTGCCACAACATATGCTTCTATGTTTTTTGTCTATGCTTCTCCTAAGAACCTCCCATATAACAGTACATAAGTTACACACATATATGTTTTGCTATAAATACCTGCTGCATTTAAGGTAATGTAACACATTCATGTAACACATCCTAGCGCTGAGGTCTAATGAAACACTATACACCAATATACAGTAGCTTTAGAAATAAATATAAATTCAAGGTGAAGGTAGGGTTACATCAGGGATCAGCTTTGAGCCCCTTCTTGTTTGCAATGGTGATGGAAAGGTTGACAGATGAGGTCAGGCAGGAGGCTTCATGGACCATGATGTTTGCAGATGACACTGTAATCTGTGGTGAGAGTAGAGATCAGGTGGAAGAGAATCTGGAGAGGTGGAGGTTTGCACTGGAGAGGAGAGGAATGAAGGTCAGTAGAGACAAGACGGAATACATGTGTGTGAATGAGAGGGAGGCAGGTGGAAAGGTGAAGATGCAAGGAGTAGAGGTCGTAAAGGTGGATGACTTCAAATATCTTGGGTCAACCATCCAGAGCAATGGACAGTGTAGAAAAGAGGTGAAGAAGAGGGTGCAGGCTGGATGGAGTGGGTGGAGACGGATGTCAGGGCTGATGTGTGACAGAAGGATAGCAGCAAGAGTGAAAGGGAAGGTTTACAAGACAGTAGTGCTATGATGTATGGTTTGGAGACTGTGGCTCTGTCTAAAAGACAGGAGGCTGAGCTGGAGGTGGCAGTGATGAAGATGCTGAGATTTTCATTGGGAGTGACAAGGATGGACAAGATTAGAAATGAGCAGATCAGAGGGACAGTGAAGGTGGAGCAGTTTGGAGATAAAGCCAGAGAGGCCAGGTTGAGATATTTCGGACATGTGTTGAGGAGGAATAGTGGATATATTGGTCAAAGAATGTTGGAGATGGAGCTGCCGGGCAGAAGGAGAAGAGGTAGACCTCAGAGAAGGTTTATGGATGTAGTGAAGGTGGACATGGAGATGGTTGGTGTAAAAGTAGAGGAGGCAGTGGATAGGGCAAGATGGAGGCAGATGATCCGCTGTGGCGACCCCTAAAGGGAGCAGCTGAAAGAAGAAGAAGAATATTCCTTCCAATCATGTATGTATTTGGTGTGTATTTAATTGAATACCCTTGTACTAGAAGATTAAGATTTGGACTTGAAAACAACCTGCAGTAGAGAGTAGGTTTATAGCTGCTGTTCATGTGTTTAACCACCAGGTGTCATTTCAATGCTTTTAAAAGCTTCAAGTAAGTCAAGTCATTTGTTGTGATCGCTAGAACAGGGGGCATCAACTGGCAAAGTATTTCAACAGGATAGACTGAGCACTTGGAAAAAAATCTGTATCAAAGCTGATTAAGATATATAAAAATTATTGCATTTCTGTTCCACACATGAACATGAACCAGTGTGGTTTCTATAGCAATCCCATGTTGCACTTTAACCAATCTGATGCATTTATGTGAACTTCTTCAGCCAAGACAGATCATCTGTACAGAGACCAGGTGTTAGGACTACAGCTACATATCAGATCAGAAAGCCAACCATTTCACAAATGTTTTTAACATTTCTTTCTTTCTTTCTTTCTTTCTTTCTTTCTTTCTTTCTTTCTTCAATTCTAAAAGCATATTCAAAATAAAATAATGTATTTGGTATATTTAGTTGAATACCCTTGCGTGTCTGATAAAATGGACAGTAAGTTGACACAGTGTTTAAAAAACTCTTTTACACTATATTTGGGCCTACTATTTCTAGGTTTGAATAATGAAGCAACAACAAAGCTTAATAAAAAAACATGAATTCAATGACAAAAAATAGTTTTATAGTTATTATGTAGTACTAAGACTTGCGGGCCTGCTGTCAAACTAACCCTGACACATAACTTTAAATTCACAACCAACCTGTCTGGTTTTGCTGTGGCTGAAATCTGGTAACCCTAGTAGTCAGTTAGCCACAACTAATGATGTTTGTTTGTGTGTGATGAAGGTTAAGAAACTGAAGATTTAGCCTGTTAGAAGTTTACATTCCTGATATTACAGAAAATTACATATATGTTTACTATTGAAAGTAACACATTTTCACCACAGATTCTTTAGGTAATCACTTGGACAACAGTCAACTACAGTCAAGCTAACAATCTAACTAACAAAAGCCTAGCATGATATATCCCATTCCAAAACCATGCATTAATATGGAGTTGACCCCAACCCACCTTGTGGCTATAATAGCCTCCACCATTCTGAGAATGCTTTTCAAAAGATTTTGGAGTGTGTCAGTCAGAATTTGTGCCCATGCAGTTAAAAAAGGCTTTCATGAGGTCAGGCACTGGTGTTAGATTAGAAGGCCTGGCTTGCAATTGGTGTCCAAATTCATCCCAAAGATGTTCAGTAGGATTGATGAAGATGAAGTTGGAAAAGGGTCAGATGCTTTGGTTTTGCAATGTTTACTGAATACCGATTAACAGCGCATGTGCGGTGAAAAAAAATCCATTAATTTCAATCTGACTGTTCTCAATAAAGTTGCATGGCTATGAAATGCATATGTATCCAATGTAGACTATATACTGTCTGAAAGTGGCTCAGATATGATGTAAAAAAGAAAAATAAATCTGATTTGGGCTACAGGAACATGGATGTAGCATTATGCACTACTTGCTTCAGCACTCTGCAGCCCCACTCTGTGAGTTGGCATGGTCAAAAGCTTTGTGACTGATCAGTTGTTGTTCCTAGACATTTCTTTTTCACTAATAAGGGTCTCTTAATCTTACAGTTGACCCGGGCAGATCTAGCAGGTCAGATATTTCACAAACATAAGCAAAAAGGTAACATTATTTGACAGTGCCACACTGAGCTCTTCACTGCGACCCTTTCTACTGCCAGCGTTTATGTGTTTGATTTTATACACCTGGTAGCAAAGGGTATTGCTGAACCACCTAAACTCAATAATTACGAGGGGTGTCCACATTCTTTTGTTCATACTTTGCTGTGTGCAGACTATATGCTAGATAGACAGTGCATATAATAACTGAATTCCCCAAAACAGTCACAATGTAGACAAAGAATAGAAATGTATCTGAAGTAGTTTGCACGGAATACTGTAAAACCCACTGATGTAAAACTTGGAAAGCTGTATAAATGTTGTATTTGAGTAAGCTATTCATTGTCTGGTGGTCATTTCAGCAGTCATCCAGCTTTACACACACCCAGCCTGTGGGAAATGAGGTCCTGTACCAGTTATACCTTGTCATAGTACAAAAGTGAACAAAATGTATCAAACCACTTGAAATCTTCACTTTAATTTCAATTGATTGATGGTGTTCTGCAAGTAGACAGCATTTCAACATATCTGCAGAGACCAGTTACCTTAATACCCTAGCCACAGTGTTGGCATTACACTTGTAATAGTGATTGTAATAGGTAATAAAGTAATGATTAACCTACTCAAAGTAAATTCAAAGAGGGTGGGAAAAAGTGATGTGGGGTTGTTTAACATATTTATTTTATGTTTCATTTGCTTTTTCTAGTTACAATGACAATTACCACAAGGAGTACTAATAAGAGCTATCTCTGTGCATTATGTGTCTTTATTTTTACATAAATAAATAAATAAATCACTAGTTTTATTTATTCAAATGGTCTGTGTTTGCTATTAACACATAAAACTCAAAGGGTCCAAACTAGCTGTAAACAAGGGTTCAGAGCAATGGTTTGTTGTTGTTATAGCAAACTGCAATGAAATAGAAAATCTGATAGAATGTGGGCATATCTTGGCAATAAAAAATAGGCAGGAGTATTTAGCTATAAGGTAATGGTTTAATAATAAAAAATAACATCTGTTCACATTTTGTTGGGATGGTATGTAAGATATGTGAATATATTTTTGATACTTTGTGATATGAATTGAATCAGAATGGCATTGTATAATAAAACAGCAAGGCCTTGGTAAAAATTAAAGAACAAAATTCTCTGTTGTGTTGTTGTTTTGCTTTGTTTGGTCTGTTTCTGAGCTGACCTAAAATTATTTTTTTTCACGACGATCCTGCCTCAACTGTGGTGAAATTCTGATAGTGCACTGAGTCATCCCTTGCAGTGCTGCCACTTTTGCCTGTTTGTAGAGTATTTTAATGGCCTGCATGACCTCCTCTGTTTTTAAAGTGTATATGATAGGGTTTAACATAGGTGGGATAGTCTGTGTCAGGGCAGAGTTAATCATCCTGTCATTTGCTTTTATAGACGATGTTAGAGATAGCATGTTAATGCTAAAAAATGGGAGATAAAATATAGCAACTAATATGAGGTGAGAGGTGCAGGTTTTCATAGCTTTGAGTCGCTCAATACCTTGTGAGACCTTTAGCAAAGCAATACCAATACAAAGATAAGACACAATTATAAGGAGCATTGGAAGGCAAGCCAGTACAGCAAAACAGAGCACAGCCATTACATAACTTACAGATTTATCATTACAGGCTAAAATATAGATGGGACCATGATCACAGAAATAGCTGTCAACAGTGGTAGATCTACAGAAGGACAGCCTGGTAATCAGAGCTACAAGAAGAGCGATAATAGCTACTGAACAAATCCATGTAACACCAATCATCATAGTCATTGCTGCTTTAGTAACAATGGCATTATACCTCAATGGAAAACATATGGCAATGACCCGGTCATAAGCCAAAACAAGCAGAGTAAGCGATTGCAAAGTCATAAAGAACAAAACGAAAAACATGTTAAGCAGACAGGCTTCATAAGATATGTACTGGTTCTCAAACAGAAACATGTCCACAAGCTTTGGAATGAGAGCAGAGCTTCCACACAGATCAGAAACAGCCAAGTTGAAGACAGCTATATATTTTCCGGTGTGGAGACTGCGAACTAGGTAGATGGTACACATTATAAAAGAATTTCCTAAAACAGTCACGGCATAAACAAAGCACAGAAATACATAGTAGTATTTTGCATGCGGGATGTTGTACAATCCATTGATGTAAAAGGAAGCAGGACGAATAAATGTTGTGTTTGCAGAGATGGATGACCCCAAAGAAGTCATGTCAAGAGTCGTCTGACTATATAATCTGTGAGGGAAACAACAAACGAGGTCTTATAATTTCAGATTTGAAGGCACAGTTCCTTCAAATACATGTACCAGTGAAAATGGTAGAACATAACATTATTCATAAAACCTTTCAAGAAATGTATTGCTCAAAGCAGAGAATGTGATGTATTCTGTACCCTTCTGTGCATATAAACACACCTGCAAACAGCAGACATTTCCACTTTTTATGTAGTGACATTTCCTGATGCATGGCTGCGGCAGACAGAAAAGAGTGTCCCTAAAGGCAAACTTAACAATGCTGCCCTAGTAACAAATGTGACATTTGTAAAAAAGATATTTACTCAATGAGTATTTTTCTTATTCAATGCTCTCAGTAAAGATTGATTTGTTACATATTTGGGGACATCTATATGCAGGCTATGAAAAACATCCAAAAAACTTAATTCAGTAACATGTTTAATTAAATAATTAAGATGTTAACCTATTAACATCAGTCTTAAGAATTGCAACCTTTGGCTTAATCTAAACAACAACAACAAATCTTTAAAATGCCTGACTGTTTTGATGAAGTATTTCATAAGAACATTATCATACACTATATACACTATAATATTTTTTCTGGGTTTTGCATAATATCATACATTCATATCTGTATACATTTATTTTAATAGTATTTTGTAAGTTATTGTGGATAAAATGCTAAGTTAGCATAAATAAAAATGTGATATATAATGATTACATTGTTGTATTATCAAAAAAAAACAGCAATGTGACCACTTTAAATCGTGTATGCAAAATCAAGACTTTATTTACACATACAAATTTTCATCATTTACATAAATAAAAAGATAAACAAAATTCTTAGATAGTCAAAAAACCCTAAACTGTAATAAAAATGATTTAGCAATTTCAATTCATATAAAACGTTATCTAGTAGCATTATATATAAACTCTATAAAATTTTATTTTTCCTAACACGTCACATGCGGTCATATACAAATATTTGGTGCCATGGTCAAATAAAAAATGGCAATTTATAATGCAATTTCTTAATATCATTATGAAATTACTGTATTATTGCTGAATAATATATAAAACATAGAACACTCACCTACAGCATCAGACCAAAATCCAGTTTAAGTACATTAACATTTAGTAAACTCTAGCTGCTAAGCTATTGTCACATCTGCCACCTACCATTCTCCTCCCTGCAAAGGTAGCTGTCACTGGAATTTTAGATGGTCTCTTGACCTTCTGACCTTATTTGCAGCCATCTTGTGTGTGTGTATATATATACCCTGTGTTTGCACATATTCTTTGTTTGTTTGGTCTACCAGCAATTCTGAGCCTTTGTATTTCTGATTTGTTTTTCCTGGTATCTTGACCTTTTACTTGGTTTGTTCTTGACTACTCTTTTAGATTTGCCCTCTTTGGATTTGTTTGTTATTTGTGGCCTGTTTTCTGGATTTCTTACCCTCAGCTTGTTGTTATCTATTCTGAACCTGGTATTAAACTTGCACTTAACTCCTTGCCCTTGTGTGAAGCACTTCATGACAGCCATCACATCACAGTTGAGGAGACTTAGCCCCAATATATTTCGCTTCACAAGTTATCATTCTCAGGCAGACGAATGATTAATATACTGGCATGAAACTGATATTAGTCATCATTTTGTTTCAGAAATAAAGTTTTTTTTAATAACCCACTGCCTGGCTTATGAATGTATAAGCCACATAGCCTGGGCCTGCTATGTTAAAATAATTCTGAACATGAGTGGTTAAACTATTCAAAACGGTGAGCTTCATAGAAACACTTAGGAATCTGCAAACACCTTATCACAATGTAAATTATCAGGCAAAACATTAAATTGGCAAATAATATAAAATTAAACAGGCTGACAATTAGAAATACACATTTGTTATCCCAAAACCAGGTAATTATGTTACTATGAGACAACTTGGTGCACCCTAGTAATAGGCAGTTCGATTCTAATTTCTTAAAAGAAAAGCATTCCCAGATTTTGCCTCAGTGGCTTTTTAAAACATTTGTCAGTTTATTTAAATATTAAATTAAAAACTGTAGTACTAAGTAAAACTTTTAAGTGTAGGCTGAGTTTAATAAAACAAAACAAACAAGTCTAGGCAAACAGCCAGGCCTCCTACTCTCTCCTCTGAAACCTTTGATAAATAATAGTAATTTTAAAAGTGAGGGGGGACACAGCTATGAGTAAATGACACACCTCAAATTCCACATCTGTAGCTTAATTATTACTGTTATAAAGCCTGTAGAAGTATGTACATGTTCATGTATTGTGTGCTTGGGGCAACAATATACAAACATTAAGTTAACCAGCTCATAAACATATGGTCCAAAAATCAAATCTAGTGCAGGAAGGTAGCCACTGGAAAGGGAAAAAAGGCTACTTGAGAGATTGTTTAAACAAGGAATGCAGTTTTAACTACTATTTGTCAAAAGTTAACTTAACAAATAATTGGGCTACTCTCCTTTTTCCTTCTGTGTCACTTGACAAAGTTCATCAATCAGTAAGTCAGTGAGTGAAAAGGCCTCTTGTAGGCTGGCCTGCTTATTCACGTATTGATTATTTTTTTATTAACAATGAGCTCCTTGACTCTGTTACCTTTGTCGACTATTTGGCTATAGTCATATCTGATCATGCTCCTCTTCAAATTGACATGAAGTTTGGCCTATATTATAAAGATCCTCCTCAGTGGCGTTTAAATCCTCAGTTTCTTACAAAGGAATTTTTTTTGTTCAAGATCTCAGACTCCATTGACTTCTTTTTGGCTACTAATAGGCCATAATTGATTTCTAAGGCAACATTATGGTAATCACTGAAGGTTGTACTTCGGGGAGAAATAATTTCATCCTCATCATATGTTAACAAAATTAGACGGGTACGAATGGAGAACATTTCTAAATCACTAATTGAATTGGACAGAACAATTTCTGAAAAACCTTCCCCTGACTTGTTGAAATCACGCACAGACCTTCAGGAGGAATTCAATCTCCTCACTACAGAGAAAGCGGAGGCTTATATTTGGCGCCTGCGGGGTCGGATATATGAGCTTGATGATCGGGGTAGTCGACTATTGGCCCATCAACTGAGGAGGCTTACTGCCTCCAGACTAATCCAAATTAGAGATTCATCAGACAATATAGTAACTCATCCCAAAGAAATTAACAACATTTTTGTCAAATACTACACTACACTCTATTCTAGTGAATGCCAAGATACTATACACACTTTTTTGAATAAATTAAAACTGCCTAGTTTAGACCCTGACACTGTAGAGAATCTAGAGGACCCCATTACACTAGAGGAGATTACAGATGCAATCTGCTCTATGAGTAGCGGAAAAACACCAGGCCCAGATGGCTTTGGTATAGAGTTTTATAAAAAGTTTAAAGAAAAATGATCGCTTCTTCTCCTGGAAATGTTTGAGGAATCACTTGAAAAAAATGGTTATCTTCCCCCAACTCTTACTCAGGCAACAATCTCTCTTATACTGAAAAAAGACAAAGATCCTACCTTATGCAGTTCTTATCGACACATCAGCCTGCTTTGTAACAAGTACAAAGTACTTGCAAAAGTACTGGCCAAACGTTTAGAATCAGTCCTTCCATCAGTTATTTCAGATGACCAAACTGGTTTTATTAAAGGGCGTCATATTTTCTCTAACATCCTTAGGCTTTTAAATATTGTACTCTCCTCCAGCTCTTCTAAAGTTCCTGAGACGGTTGTTTCATTGGACGCTGAAAAAGCATTTGACCGTTTAGAATGGTAATACCTTTTTTCAGTCCTAGGCAAGTTTGGCTTCAGGAACAATTTTATTTCATGGGTTAAACTTCTGTACATTTCCCCTTCAGCTAGAATTTGTACTAATTCCATTCTCTCTCCTTTTTTTTCTTTACAACGGGGCATTCGTCAAGGTTGCCCGTTAAGCCCGGCTTTGTTTGTTTTAGCTTTGGAAACTCTGTCTACTGCCCTAAAAGAATCGTCAGACATACAGGGTATTATACGCTATAACATAGAAAATAAAGTTTCATTGTATGCAGACGACCTCTTGCTTTATATTAGTCACCCCTCACTTTCAATTCCGGCTACTCAAGCCATTTTAAAAGAGTTTGGCTCCTTTTCGGGATATAAGTTAAATTTTGAAAAGAGCGAATATTTTCCTCTGAATTTTCTTACAGTCCAATTATCTCAAACCAATATTCCCTTCTGATTAGCTCAAAATGGTTTTAGGTACCTTGGTATTCATATAGCCCGTACATTGGCCTCCATTCAAGAATCTAATTATTCCCCTATTATGTCATCCATGAAGGAGGACTTTCAGAGGTGGAGTACTCTTCCCCTATCTCTTGCTGGTAGAATTCAAAGTGTCAAAATGAACATTCTTCCCAAATTCCTGTTCCTGTTTCAGTGTCTTCCGGTACTTTTTACCTAAATCTTTTTTTAGGACCCTTGATAAAGCAATTATAAATTGGTATAGTTGGTAAGTTAACTCTACAGAGGCCCAAAGACCAGGGGGGTCTAGCCCTACCAAACTTTTTATTTTACTACTTCGCAGCCAACATACACAAGATTGGTTTCTGGGTTAATGCATCAGATGTTAACTGGTGTGTACTGGAATCGCTATCATGCCACTCTTCATCTCTGAAAACACTAATATTCTCTTCCTCCCATTGTCTCCTTCGCGATATTCTTCTAATCTTTTAATTAAAGCCACGCTTAAGATTTGGATACAGGTCCGCCGACAGTTTAATTTCCTTTCAGCTTCAACCTTATAGCCCGATAGATAACAACCATCTATTTACTCCCTCTAGACAAGATCACACATTTGGCACCTGGAAAAGATTGGGAATTACTACCTTTAGGGACCTATATGATGATGATACCTTTCACAGCTTCTCCGGATTGTGTTCCAAATTCAACCTTTTGCACACCAATATGTTTCGATACTTTCAAATTCGCCACTGTGCCCAGACACTTTTTGTCCCGTTTCCAGGACGACCACCTGAATTACCTTGGGAACACTTGTTTGCAGTTCCTGTTCACTCAAAAGAGCTGAGATCACAGTTTTATAATATTCTAATGTCATTCACTGATTTCCCCTCAACAGGTTTGCCTAAGTGGGAGCAAGAACTTGGGCTTGAGATTGAGGAGGAGCTTTGGAACAAAGTTTTAAAACAGATACATTCGTCCTCTTCTTGTCCTCATAGGGCATACCTAGGCAAGGCCAGACTGGCTAGTATATACCCTGGGGTAAATCCCTTATGCCCCCAATGTGATAAAGAGCCAGCTACCCTATTGCAAATGTTTTGGACCTGCTTGAAGCTTGAGAAATATTGGAAAGCTGTCTTTAGTTCTTTAAATGAAGCTTTTGGAAGTAATGTTAGCCCCAACCCATTATTCGTAGTGTTTGGAGTACAACTGGAGTCTTCTCTGAAGTCTAGCGTGACTGAGGCACTAAATTTTGCACTCCTCTTAGCTAAGAGAAGAATTCTTCTTGGGTGGAAAGCTTCCACGACACCCTCACATGCACTGTGGTTAAAAGATGTTATGTTCTTCCTTACCTTAGAAAAGATTAAATTTAGTTTGAGAGGTGTGGCAGACAGGTTTGATTTGGTCTGGGATCCCTTTATCACATACTTTAAAAAGTTGTCCAATTTAAGTGAATAGAATCAGAATGCTAAATAGATTTGATCTGTGGTGTTTTTTTTATAACTTATTTATTTATTGTTTTATTTATTTAATTAAATTTATTTACTCTATTTTTTGACATTGTATTTTATATCTTTTTGTTAGTCAGCAATACTGTCAGTATCATTATTAATGCTTGTTTTTTTTTTTTACACTATTCTACTACTGATCAAAATGTCTACATGTTCACTTGTACATTTATAGGAGAGAGGGGGTGGCATAGGGAGGGGGGTTAGATGGCTTGGGAAGTAGGGGTTAAAGAATGTATGTTACTGTAACATTGAAAATGATCAATAATAAAAGAAAAAACTTCTCACCATGGAATGCTGTCACCAGGAATGTAATTCCTGATATTTGGACAGGTAGACACTCAGTTGTGGCACAAAGTTGCTTACATTTTGAGTCCAAGAAAGAACGAAAAGGTGAATTAGCTCAGAGAGGTGTTCTGGAGTGACCAATCCTGGTCCTGGAGATCTAGGACCCCGCAGAGTTTAGCTCCAACCCAAATCTAACATGCTTGAACCAGGCCTTCATGAGCATCTGATAATTTCAGCCAATTAAAAAGACACTCCAACTCATCCTAAAAGCATTGGATGGAGCACCAACATTCCAAAGGACACAGTTCCACTGCTCCACCGCTCAATGCTTGTCTATGTACAATCAAAATACATGTTTTGATACACACATCCTATACAGAGAACATGCATCTGGATGCAAAATTCTTTTTTCCAGTATGCAAAAATTTGCATAAATGTGCTATATTTAATTGTGTCTTCTTAGAGGATCTGTTGACAGCATATATCATTTGACTGGAAGTGGTCCAAGGACCAAATGGAATGAAGTCTTTTAGGGTACATAATTAATGACTAATTAACATTAAGTCCAGTCAAATTCAAGATCAACTGTTTGTTAGAGATTGTTATTAATTATTAATTTGGTATATATACCATTCAGCCATAACATTAAAACCAAAATCCTTGTTTCTACTCTCATGTCCATTTCAGCTCTGTTTACCATATAAGTCAACTTTGTAGTTCTACAATTACAGACTGTAAACCATGTGTTGCACTGCATACTTTATTATTTATGATCCTCAGCACTACAGCGACACTGTTTTGATGATGGCATGTTGGTGTGTGTTAGTGCTGCTAAACATGGTTTTTAAACACTGTCCACTCAGTGTCCACTCATTGTCCACTCTGTTAGACATGCCAACCTCATTGGTCCAGAGAGTAGATGTAAAATTAGAGACTGTAGCTTATCTGTTGCTGCACATTTTGTTTGTCACCCCCTAGTCCTCAATTAGTGGTCACAGGATGATGTTGACTGGATATTTGTCATTGGTGGACTTTTCTCAGTCCAGCAGTGACACTGTGGTGTTTAAAAACTCCAGCAGCAGAAGATTGTTTGAAATTACAAATTAAATTCACAGCAAAAAAATAAAAAAATAAAGACCTACTGCTCCTTTGTCAGGGCTCACTGCTGGCCTGGGCCATGAACCAATAATCCCAGCATTTTAAGGTTTTTGGGTCCAAAGATAAGTTCCTAAATGTACTACTGAGAAGAAGTAAAACACAAACTATAAGTTAAACAGACTCATATGTTTGCAAGCTAAATTTGTGTAATCAACATTTAAAATTGCATCACCCAAAATGTTTTCAGAACTTGCTCAGAGAGAATGACAGATCCCCAGCCCACCACACACAAACAAAATATACACATGCAATCCTGTTAATTAACTCTGCTAATTAGTCATATTTTGTTGTGATGGCTCCACAGAGAGATTGATATGGAAACAACACCTGAGAGATTTATGTCACTTGTCTCTCAGCTCATTACAGCTGAGCACTGGGTACACAATAATAAGCTATTGTACACAATTACACTCTTCTGTCTAAATGACAGACTGTCTAAGTAATGCCATGGGACTGCATATGACATGATGTAACCTCAGAAGAAGGTGAAGCCATGGTGCTTGTAATTAATCAATATGAAGCTCTATGAAAAAACTTTTAACATTTTCATAAGGTATTACAAAAATATGTACAAAAACAACATAAAAACATATGATTGCATAGAAATGAAATCAGCTGTATATCGCTGTTATCAGAACAAAACCTTGTATCTTCAAAATTATAACTTTACAAGAGAGGGAAAAAAAGCTACTTTGTATATAAATGATGTTATATAATTATTATATCTGTATTATTATATTTTTATATATGTTATATAATATTATTATAAAACTTTTTTTATAAATTATGTCAAAAACTGAAAAACACCAAACATGGTGTTTCTCTGTCATTCTATATATTCTATATCTAAGCTGTCCAGTTAAATAGCATCTACATGCTTAAAAATAAAGGTACCAGAATGATTCTTTGGAGTAATTTCATAAAAGATCCACCTTTGGTTCCCTACAGAACATTTAAAGGGAGAATATGGTTAATTTACATGTTCAAATATTTTAAACAGAAAACCCACTGAGTCAAACACTGAGTCAGCTGACATTACTGTCCATGGTAACTGACTGAAACATTAGCTTGAAAAGCACTGGAGTATTCCTTTGAATAACCATCCAAGGAAGGTTCTTTATGAAACTAAACTAAAAGTAGCTTTCTGTGGTATCTCTCTAAAAAACACTTTTGGTGTCTTCATTTTGCTGCTGCCTATTTCCATTCCAAATATATAGCAAATTAACCTAGAAGTGATGGCTGCAAATGCTAGGCCTTAGTTTCTGTGGTAGCCCAGCCCATAATCAAACATATGTCTATCAAAGCAGCCACAGAGAGATGGTAAAATGTTCACTGTTATTATTATATTTTAACTTACTGTGGACAGGCTTGACATGTTCTCTCTGCTTTATACATTATCCTTGCAAACTATACCATTTTTCATTCTAAACATTTTGTTTCACAGTGTTTACACGTTTCCTATAACCAGCTGAATTTTATAAGAATAACACAACCTAAGCAGGAATGCATATTACATGTTACATTATGTTGCATAAAACTTTTAAATTTATTCAAATTCATTCTTCAGCTATGTTCATTTTTTGAACTCAAAGAATATTCAAGGTATAGGGGCTTATGAAAAAGTACAATGTAGGTGTTACCACAAACACAATCTGTCTGCTTCACTTGCTCATTTACTTTCATAATACTTTTATGAATGATGCATAACCTGGAGGCAGGATGTTTTTTCCAACGCTTCTTGTTTCAGAACAAGATTTATAGTAGTATGATGATTCATTGTGAAGTTTTGAACATAAAATGCCTTATCTCAACACAAGTTCATGTACCTAAGGGGTGTCAAACTAACTTTCTTCTAAGCCACAACTCTGCAGAGGTCATCACACTACCTCCATAAACACCCCTGATCCATCTCATCATTCATGAGATTTATTCAGAAGCTGCATTTTAAAAGCTAGTGATAAAGATGGGTCCTTCATAGCACTGCCCTGTGAAGACTCCTTGTTAGTATTACACAATAAAAAACGATCAAGGAGAAGTCTGCACATGAAATTTGATAGTGAGAATACTCAATATTTTAAAGAATTTTACATGAAAATACAATTCAAAACAAGAACTGTTGGGCCCTCTACAGAGAACACACTTCTGCACATTCTAATGCACAATTACTGTTTGTTGAATTTAATGTGTTGGGGAAAAAAAATTAACCTGTGTAAAAGTTGGCCCAATTTATACCATGTTTTATATTTTTTCAATATGTCAAAGTCAGCAAAGAAATAGAAATTCTGCACTAAAATCTGCAAAAAAAACTATATTAAATTGTGTTTATTAACAAATATATTTTTGGAAGGCACTGTATATATTCTCAGCAGTATGCAAAAGTTTGAACACATTACATATTTTACCACATTACAGACACCAATCAGGCATAACATTATGACCACCTCCTTGTTTCTATTGTCCATTTTCTCAGCTCCACTTACTATATAGTGCACTTTGTAGTTCTGTAACTGTAGTCCATCTGTTTCTCTGCATACTTTGTTAGCCCCCTTTTACCCTGTTCTTCAGTTGTCAGGAACCTGGGGACTCTCATAGAGCAGGTACCATTTGGTTTGTGTATCATTCTCAGCACTGAAGTAACACTGACCTGGTGGTGGTGTGTTAGTGTGTGTTGTGCTGGTCTGAGTGGATCAGACACAGCAGTGCTGCTGAAGTTTTTAAACCCCTCAGTGTCACGGCTGGTCTGAGAATAGTCCACCAACCAAAAATAAGCAGCCAACAGCGTCCTGTGGGCAGTGTCCTGTGACGACCGATGAAGGACTAGAGGATGACCAACACAAACTGTATAAAAGCAGATATCTCATCCCACAGGACGCTGTTGGCTGCTTACTCTCTGACTTTACATATACAAGGTGGGCTGACAAGGTAGGAGTGTCAAATAGAGTGAGTGGACTGCTGTGTCTGATCTACTTGTACCAGCACAACACACACTAGCACACCACCATGGGTAAAAGGGGGTTAACAAGTATGCAGAGAAACAGATGGACTGCAGTCTGTAATTGTAGAACTACAAAGTGCACCTATATAGTGGAACTGATAAATAGACAATAAGCATAGAAACAAGGACATGATGTTGTGCACTGATCGGTGTATTTCCCTTGGAGATCAATCTTTCATTTATTTGTTATCATTAGGCTCTGTGCCCAATTGTGGTGCTTAAATAATAAAAAAAAGCATGCATGAGTTTTCCCAAAAGAATAATGACAAAATCTATTAGCACAGTTAAAACATCAGAGTATTGGAGATTTAATCAGAGGGTGTGATTAATCTCAGTGGGGACAAAATACCACTGAGACTGCTATTTATTCAACACTTGAACACTGCCAGAAAGAGGGCCCTACTGACGAGTGACGCTGTGGCCTACATTTTCTGGTCAGCTACTCTACTTGACTCTGCTATGCTATGATAGTGTGTGATCTGCTGTATATGCTTTATTTGATTAACAATCATTAACAGTATACTTTACAGATACATCATACAGCATTTACTTTATCTCACTTACATTTTATCTGGAAAATCATATCTTTCATATCATTGTGCCTGTGTGTTGCATCATTCCAAGCAAAATAAAATGCAATGTGCAACACTTTAGATGTTCATGGAAACAAGACAATGTGTACGTGAATATATTCCAGTGGGAACAGAGAAAAGACCGTTATAATTGTTTGTTTGCACTCTCTCTGAGCACTTGCAATATGCCCTTAATTTATACTCTAAAGATGCTTGACAGTCCCAGAGGACTAGTTGGACAGAATGCAGATCCTAAGAGATTGCACACCCTCAGTAAACATGCAACACTAATGAGGCTGTCATAGTTACTCAAAGCAAGTGATGTTTAGTTTTTGACTCAAAGCAACTGGTGTCTTATCTTTGACTAACATTTTAGAATAACAAGTCCTCTGCCTGTGTCCCTAACACTGGTCCCTTAGGCCACCTTGGCCCATTAGGCAATCTGTAGGGCAATAGTGACACATTCCTTGTTGTTTTGAGTCTGAAATAGAAATTGATATGAAATGAAACAATGACTATGCCTATAAGGCTAAAGTTCGGAGTCTTTTAAGAGACTTTTCAGAGTGTTTTAAACTATGTTATTTTTGTATGTGGACCCCTGCTTAGTTATTTCTTGATCAGACATGCGCTATTACATGATTTGTGCACAAAAGAGTCAACAAAGGGTCTACGGTTAATCACAGATGTGACAATTTCTTCACAGAAAACCAACTGCGCCAAATCTGCAGAAGCCTATGTTGAGCCCCGTCTGATATTGAATTCTACACAGTTGCTTTGCCTAAAATAATCTCTCGCTACTGGTTCAACAAGAATCTCTGTCCATGCTTGTCTAATACAGAAATATTTTATTCACTATTTTGGGACTCTGAACTCTCTTATTATGATGACTATGGCTATAGATTGCTATCTAGCTATCCCGCTGCTTCCCACTCAGATACCCTACACTTATGACCAATCAGACTATAAGTCATCTAAAATGGCTTTCTTGGGTGTTTGCTAAGATTTCCCCTGGCATTAGCATTGTCCAGCCTTCAGGGATGGTGTTTTGTGGGTCCAATTATTCATTGCTACTGTGACAGTATGTCTATGAACAGTTTAGCCTATGGTGATATTAATTTACAGAAAAATATTACAACAGCTGTGGCATTGACTGTACTTCTTTCACCTTTCTCTTTCATCATTTTCTCCTATATAGGCCTTGGGATGTCTACAACCCCAATAACAATTAAGTTGGGACATTGTGTAAAACATAAATAAAAAATGGAATACACTACAAAGACAAGATATTTAATGTTCAAACAGATAAACTTTATTGTTTTTTTGCAAATATTCACTAATTTTGAATTTGATGCAACACATTCAAAAGAAGTTTGGACAGGGGCATGTTCACCACTGTGTTACATCACCTTTCCTTTTAACAACACTCAATAAGCGTTCGAGAACGGCAGGCCAGTCTAGTACCTGCACTCTTTTACTACGAAGCCACGCTGTTGCAGAATGTGGCTTGGCATTGTCTTGCTGAAATAAGCAGACGTCCCTGAAAAAGACATTGCTTGTATGTACTGTATGTACCTTTCAGCATTAATTGTGCCTTCACAGATGTGCAAGTTACCAATGCCATGGGCACTAACACGCCCCCATACCATCAGAGATGCTAGCTTTTGAACTTTGTGCTGATAACAATCCAGACAGTCCTTTTCCTCTTTGGCCCAGAGGACACGACGTCCATGATTTCCAAAAACAATTTGAAATGTGGACTCGTCATACCACAGGACACTTTGCGTCAGTCCATCTCAGATGAGCTCGGGCCCAGAGAAGCCGGCAGCGTTTCTGGGTGTTGTTGATATATGGCTTTCGCTTTACATGGCAGAGTTTTAACTTGCACTTGTAGATGGAGCGACAAACTGTGTTCACTGACAATGGTTTTCTGAAGTGTTTCTGAGCCCATGGTAATATCCATTACAGAATGATGTCGGTTTTTAATGCAGTGCCGCTTGAGGGATCGAAGGTCACGGGCATTCAGTGTTGGTTTTCTGCCTTGCTGCTTACTTGCAGAGATTTCTCCAGATTCTCTGAATCTTTTGATGATATTATGGACTGTAGATGATGAAATCCCTAAATTCCTTGCAATTGCACGTTGAGAAACGTTGTTCTTAAACTGTTGGACTATTTGCTCACGCAGTTGTTCACAAAGCGGTGAACCTTGTCCCATCCTTGCTTGTGAACGACTGAACCTTTCAGGGATGCTCCCTTTATATCCAATCATGACACTCACCTGTTTACAATTAACCTGTTCACCTGTGGAATGTTCCAAACAGGTGTTTTTTGAGCATTCCTCAACTTTCCCAGCCTTTTGTTGTCACTGTCCCAACTTCTTTGGAATATGTTGCAGGCATCAAATTCAAAATGAGTGAATTTTTGCAGAAAACAATAAAGTTTATCCATTTGAAAATTAAATATCTTGTCTTTGTAGTGTATTCAATTGAATATAGGTTGAAAATCATCGTATTCTATTTTTATTTATGTTTTACACTACATCCCAACTTCATTGGAATTGGGGTTGTATAATCAGAACAACAAATAATCAAGGCAGACTGCAAGGCAAAGGCAAAGCCTTCTCTTCCTGTGCCACACAGCTGTGTATCATTTGTATTACATTCCATGTCTCTTTGTGTATTTTACACCTTATATGCCTTATTTCAAAATTGATGTAAATCAGAGACTTGCAGTCACTATGTTTTATGGGTTGTTCCGACCAATAGTAAACCCCCTCATATATTACTTTAGGACTAAAAGATCCGTCTGTTGCTATTGAAGTGGTTCACTCAGAAAAATGAGATAGGCCCAAAAATGAATATTTTGGCTGTTTTTACATAAGACATAGTATATGTTGACACATGTCCACCTGGGATCACCACTGTGAAAAATAAAGACTTGCTCACACTGTGCATGAATGACAGAATCCCTCACTCCTATGTAGACTTCTACCAGACTTTACAAGTTAGCCAGGCAGAAGAGGCTACTATCTAATTTCCAAAGACATGTGAAACATTCAAAGTCTCTAAGAAATCTCTTTTTTTTTGCTGTGTTATTATATCCTTAATATTCCTTAGCCTACTGTCAGGTGGTAAAATGGCTAAATGTAATTAATTAGTTATTAATCTTAAATTGTTAGTTAGTAAATGTCACTTATCATCGAGTTAATGATTCTTGCTATCATATTTTTTATTATTACAAAGACATCTGTAACCTCTTTTCAATGTCCATCAGGCCTAATGGTTGTGTGGCTGAGATAACTATTTTAGCCAAATTTAGAATATTCAATTAACTCATATGATGTAAAGATTTTTACGTGATATTTTATCACAATTAATTGTTGTTTTGTTTCCATTTATTACTGCTAGGTTTTATTCATATTGTCATCATGTGCTCCCATGTTTTATACTCGAAAGGAAATGAAACATTGGTGGAAAAAAGCATGTGATATTTTTTCAAATCTACAAATGTAGAAGAAAATGCTTTTGAATGCATAATAAAATATTGTTCATTAACTATACTGTCATTCATTATGCTTAAAATTTTATATTAAATATTAAAGACTGAAATCAGTGCACAAAGTCAGATCAAACTATGGTCATTTTTTGTTTTGGATTGTCACTTACACCCTTCTTGTTCAAAGACCTTGAGAGTTTACCACCCCAGTAGGCTTGTAGGTGTACAAATTTTCACATAAGCATCCCAGGCCTCAAGTACAAGTGCTCCGGTAAATAAAAAGGTAGTCTGATACCAAAACGATAACAGTCTGGCACCAAAAAATAACATAATTCAAATGACATGTTAATATAATTTTTCTTGTTTGATTTACTGATCTTGGACAGAACGGTGTGTGGATTTTGGTGTTTTCCCATGTATGCGTGGGATTCCTCCGTGTACTCTGGTTTCCTACCACAGTTAAAACATGTCAGGCCATTTGGACATGTTATATTGCCCCTAAGTGTGATTGTGAGTGTGAATGTATATGTCTGTCTGCCCTGTAATGGACTGGTGACCTGTAGAGGGTGTATCCTGCCTTCTGCTCAGTGACTATTGGGATAGGTTCCAGCTTCCCCAGTGACCTGGAAGGATGCGTATGTGTTTGTTTTGTTGATATTATTGAAGAGCATGTGTCAAGAATTGTCTTTTCATTTGATCCAATGAAATAGTTTTTGTAAATAACGCCATGGATGGGGATGTTTTTTCCTGATGTACTTGCACATTCCAGATTATGTGCATCTTTGGATTACATGACTTGGAAATTCTCATATACTGCTTCACTTTTCATCTTTTCCTGCATTCTTGCTGACTGTAAACATAGCCCATAAAAGGTGACCTGTAGAAATGTGCAGAAAAGGGATCATCTCTGTTCAGGTTTCAAACCCAGTAGGATTTTGATTTGATGACAATTTGGCATTCGGTGAGGTGCCTGAATAGAAGTTGCCCAATTAAAATAAAAAAAATAATAAATAAATGAATAATAAGGTCAATAGTTTGGCAATGTAGTGAGTAGAAAGCACAGATATTTCTTTTGAAATATGGTGAATGAAAGTAACAGAAATCCTCAAGTAAAGAAGATAGAAACAAATTTTACTTGTCTAATTTTACTGGTAATAAGCATTACATGCATGCTTTTCTTTAGAACACACTACTACATAGATGGAGTTAACAAAAGATCAAGTAGATGACATGGGGATAGCCTAGTCTTGCCCAAAGAGTGAATGAGAAATGTACAAGGAAATAATTGACAGCTTTTACTAGGGGTGTGGGAAAAATTGATTCTTAGATGCATCGCGATGCAGATGTGAATGATACTGAATCAGTTCACAAATGTCATAAATCAATTTGCTAAATTTTAATTTATAACAATGTTGACGAAATGCAAAAGGCAGAACTTGGAAGTGGGTAAGTGCAGCACCTGGACAGCCTGTGAGGTGCACATGACAAAAACACAGCTGGATAAGCATGAAATCCGAGCGGCACCCTTTGCATTAAAAGCTAGGTTAGGTCAGGAGCCACAACCCAAATGTTAAGAAGAGCCATTTTGTCGTTTCAACAAAAATCTGACCACCTTGGTAGCCACAACATTTAATGTCCAGTATGTCTCAGTATATTGGACATCAAAAGGATGTGTTGTTTGTTAGTTTGCATGCTTGTGTGTTGGCTGAGATTTATTACATTTTGTGGTGGGTTATTTGGTGTGGGATTTGATGCCACAGTGGTATCAGAGTAGTAGATCACTGAATTCAAAGGCAGATGGCGGGGAAGACAGAGCCCATTGACATGGTGGGGGCAGGTAACAGAGTACAGGTGGTTAAGAAAGATCTGGGGCACATTTGCCTACCATGCTGAAAGCATCTGGGAGCCGTACTCTGTGCAACTGCAGGTGACCACCTGGCATAATGGCTGGACAGCGGCCATCACTGCAATGCAGCTGTGCCCTGAAGAGGAAAGCACCACAGGTGCTTGTGCTCCTGCTGGCAGAGCAAATCAATGTGCAGAAAAGGAATAATCTCTGTTCAGGTTTCAAACCCAGTAGGAGGTTGATTTGGTGACAATTTGGCATTTGGTCAGGTGCCTGAACAGAAGTTGTCCAATTAAAATTAAAAAATGTAACTAGTTTGACAATGTAGTGAGTAGAAAGTATAGATTTTTCTTTTGACATATGGTGAATAAAAGTAAAGTACCAGAAATCCTCAAGTAAAGTAGATAGGAACAAATTTAATTTGTCTAATTTTACTGGTAATGAGCATTACATGCATGCTTTTCTTTAGAACACACTACTACATAGGTGAAGTCAACAAAAGATCAATTAGATGACATGGGGATAGTCTAGTCTTGCCCAAAGGGAGAATGAGAAATGCACTAGGAAATAATGGACAGTTTTTACTATAAAAGACTGCAACAAAGGGCAGAAAACTTTTAGACTATGGTAAGACGTCCGAATGAGAGGTGAGGCCAGGAGTAAGTCATTTACTTTCTTGGTAGATCTCAGAATCACACAGTACAGATGTGCACTATATATACATATGTATGTATATAAATCAGTAAAGCATAGTGATGAGTGCTTCTAGTAGGAATGCATAATAATGCATACATATTAATGTGCACAATATAATATTGATACAGTTGGTGTAATATACCTTATAACTTATATAATAATATAACTTATCATGTTGATGAAAGCTGTATGTGAATTCACTTTTTTCTCAGTGTTTTCAGTATGTCACAAGAAAACCGGAGCGCGCTTACTGTTGTAACAGAGTTTTTCATCGTTGGCTTCCCAGGACTCCAGCCTGAGTACTATAATTTACTGGCCGCCGTTTTTTTGGTCATTTATGTGACAACTGTATTGGGGAATTTACTTCTGGTGGTGTCATTTGCAATTGCGCCAAATCTGCAGAAACCTATGTACATCACTATGCTGAGTCTAGCCCTGTCTGATATTGGATTCTGCACAGTTGCTTTGCCTAAAATAATCTCTCGCTACTGGTTCAACAGTGGCTCGATCTCCTTCTATGCTTGTCTGATACAGAAACATTTCATTCACTATTTTGGGACTCTGAACTCTCTTATTATGATGACCATGGCTATAGATCGCTATCTAGCTATCTGCTTCCCACTCAGATACCCTATACTTATGAACAATTGGACTATGAGTCATCTAACATGGCTTTCTTGGGTGTCTGCTACGATTGCCCCCGGCATTAACACTATCCAGAGTACAGAGATGGTGTTTTGTGGGTCCAATTTAATTATTCACTGCTACTGTGACAGTATGTCTATGAACAGTTTAGCCTGTGGTGATATTACATTACAGAAAGATATTACAACAACTGTGGCATCGATTGTACTTCTGTTACCTTTCTCTTTCATCATTTTCTCCTATATCAGCATTGGGGTGTCTATAATCAGAACAACAAATAATCAAGGCAGCCTGAAAGCCTTCTCCACCTGTGCCACACAACTGTGTATCATTAGTATCTATTACATTCCACGTCTCTTTGTGTATTTTACACCTTATATGCCTTATTTCAAAATGGATATAAATCAGAGACTTTCAGTCACTATGTTTTATGGGTTGTTCCCACCACTAGTAAACCCCCTCATATATTACTTCAGGACTAAAGAGATCCGTCTTCTGCTATTGAAGTGGTTCACTCAGAAAAACGAGATAGGCCCAAAAATGAATATTATGGCTGTTTCTAAATAAAACATAGTATATACGGTACTGTGCAAAAGTCTTAGGCATCTAAGCAGATTGTTAAACAATTTACCTCAGCAGTGAGTTTCTCCTCAAGGAGAGGTTTGAAAATGCTTAAACACAGTAACATCCATAAAATCACTATTTTTAAATACACACACACACACACACACACACACACACACACACACACACACATATATATATTTATATATAAATAAAAACAGAATATGATTATTTGCCAATCCTTTTCAACCTATATTTAATTGAATACACTACAAAGACAAGATATTTAATGTTCAAACAGATAAACTTTATTGTTTTTTGCAAATATTCAATCATTTTGTATTTGAGGTCTGCAACAGGTTCCAAAGAAGTTGGGACAGGGGCATGTTTACCACTGTTTTACATCACCTTTCCTTTAAACACTCAATAAGCATTTGGCAACTGAGGACACTAATTGTTGAAGCTTTGTAAGTGGAATTCTTTCCCATTCTTCAGTCCGGGGTCTCTGTTGTATTTTGTGCTTCATAATGCGCCACACATTTTCAATGGGAGGCAGGTCTGGACTGCAGGCAGGCCGGTCTAGTACCCGCACTCTTTTCCTATGAAGCCATGCTGTTGTAACACGTGCAGAATATGGCTTGGCATTCTCTTGCTGAAATACACTGGGACGTCCCTGAAAAAGACATTACTTGGATGGGAGCATATGTTGCTCCAAAACCTGTATGTACCTTTCAGCATTAATGGTGCCTTCACAGATGTGCAAGTTACCCATGCCATGGGCACTAACACACCCCCACACCATCAGAGATGCTGGCTTTTGAACTTTGCGCTGATAACAATCCGGACAGTCCTTTTCCTCTTTGGCCCGGAGGACATGACGTCCATGATTTCCAAAAACAATTTGAAATGTGGACTCGTCAGACCACAGGACACTTTTTCACTTTGCATCAGTCCATCTCAGATGAGCTTGGGCCCAGAGAAGCCGGCGGCATTTCTGGGTGTTGTTGATATATGGCTTTCACTTTGCATGGCAGAGTTTTAACTTGCACTTGTAGATGGAGCGACGAACTGTGTTCACTGCCAATGGTTTTCTGAAGTGTTTCTGAGCCCATGTGGTAATATCCGTTACAGAATGATGTCGCTTTTTAATAAGATAAGATAAGATAAGATAAGATAAGATAATCCTTTATTAGTCCCACAGCAGGGAAATTCACAACGAAAGTAAGCAGGAGCTGCTGTAACAGGCTGCCGCTCTCGCCGGCGCCGGAAGTAGAACTGTGCCACCTGAGGGATTGAAGGTCACAGGCATTCAATGTTGGTTTTCTGCCTTGCCGCTTACTTGCAGAGATTTCTCCAGATTCTCTGAATCTTTTGATGATACTATGGACTGTAGATGATGAAATCCCTAAATTCCTTGCAACTGCACATTGAAAAACATTGTTCTTAAACTGTTGGACTATTTGCTCACGTAGTTGTTCACAAAGTGGTGAACCTCGCCCCATCCTTGCTTGTGAATGACTGAGCCTTTCAGGGATGCTCCCTTTATACCCAATCATGACACTCACCTGTTTACAATTAACCTGTTCACCTGTGGAATGTTCCAAACAGTTGTTTTTTGAGCATTCCTCAACTTTCCCAGTCTTTTGTTGCCCCTGTCCCAACTTCTTTGGAATGTGTTGCAGGCATCAATTTCAAAATTTGTGAATATTTGCAAAAAACAACAAAGTTTTTCTGTTTGAACATTAAATATCTTGTCTTTGTAGTGTATTCAATTGAATATAGTTTGGAAAGGATTTGCAAATAATCTTATTCTGTTTTTATTTGTTTTACACAACGTCCCAAATTAATTGAAATTGGGGTTGTGTATGTATATATATATATATATATATATATATATATGCAAAATCATCAATTCATATTCTATAAACATTTTCTTTTGAAATATTAACACTTTTCTCAGAAAATAAACATACTACACAAATAAATAGATTTTTAAAATGTGTCTTGGGTGCCTAAGACTTTCGCACAGTACTGTACTGTTGTTATTATAGTTTTAAAGCATTATCACTGTGTATGTTTCACCTAATCTGATGTATGTATTCAGAATGTATATTTTGTTGTATAATCACTAACCCATTAATCTTTGTCACTATTTTCATAAAATACATAATGTAAGAGGATTATTAGTGACTTATTGTGATGCATCTTGCATACTTGTACATAAAAAAATATTATTTATCAATCCCAAACAATAAATCTTGTGCTGATGATGAAAAAACTGTTTCCTACAGCCAAATGTAAGATGTGCGGTCTGACAAAATGCCATCATAGCACAGGTTTTTGATTTTGACTTTATAACCCCAGTAGGCTGGTAGGAGTTTGAAGTTTCAGACAAGCATCCAAGGCCTCATTTTAAAAGTGCTCTAGTAAAAAAAAAAAAGGTTTTGGTACAAAAAAATTTATTTTTTTGTAAAATACATGCCCCTAGATATAATAGAGCAAAAATGTAAATGTGTATTTATTTAAAAAGTGTTTGTACTTAAAAAATTTGAAACGATTAGTTGACTTGGGGATAAAGTAGTCTTTCCCAGAGGTAAAATAAGAAATGTACATGGCAATATAAATATTATTTATCAATCAGTAACAATAAATATTGAGCTGATGATGAAATTATAAGTATCAATAACTGAGCAATGCCTTTATAAGTCTGTAAAGCGACTGCACCATCCCAGTAGGTCGGTAGTCAGTAGTAGCAGCCCCATGAAAAAATCCAAGGCCTCGCTTTACTCTGCAATAAGCATAAGCAGGTGGGCTGGTAGCATTTTGGGTTAGTTACTGTTAGTTAATGTATAAACTCATGCATATAGGCTCAAGAGTGCTCAGCCAAACTACAAATATTACATTCCATTGTACATCAGTACAATAACTGCAGTAATTTAGGGGTTAAACACTGGACAGGGATCAGATGTAGCTGAAGTTTGCTTCTTATTCTCATTTCCCATTCCACTTTAAATGATGTAGCAGTTACTCTCAGATACCTGTATTGACACTAGTTTGTAACTGTTGCACTATAAGGTGGAACAGGAATTTGAATAACATCCTAAAATTAGTTATGAGAGATTAACATATAGAGGAACCTCAAGGAGCATGTAAAGCTGTGGATCTTTTAGTTTTTGTAAATAAGGCCATAGATGTTTTGTTTTTTTTCCTGATGTACCTGCACATTCCAGATTATGTGCTTCTTTGGATTGCATTACTTTGAAACTCTCATCTGCTACTTCACTTGTCACCTTTTCCTGCATTCTTGCTGACTGTAAACATAGCCAATAACAGGTGACCTGTAGAAATAAGCAGAAAAGGGATAATCTCTGTTCAGATTTCAAATCCAGTAGGTTTTTGACTTGATGACAATTGGGCATTTGATGAAGTGCCTGAATAGATGGTGGCCACTTACAATAATAAAACAGTTGAATAATAAGGTCAATAGTTTGGCAATGTAGTGAGTAGAAAGTACAGATCTTTCTTTTGAAATATGGTGAATAAAAATAAAGTAACAGAAATCCTTAAGTAAAGTAGATAGAAACAAATTTTACTTGTCTAATTTTACTGGTAATAAGCATTACATGCATGCTTTTCTTTAGAACACACTACTACATAGATGAAGTTAACAAAAGATCAATTACATGACATGGGGACTGTCTAGTCTTGCCCAAAGAGTGAATGAGAAATGTACAAGGAAATATTGACAGCTTTTACTAGGGATAGGGAAAAATTGATTCTTAGATGCATCGTGATGCAGACGTGAATGATACTGAATCGATTCACAAATGTCATAGATCGATTTTCTAAATTTTAATTTATAACGTAATTTTAATGGAATACGCAAAGGCTGGAACTTGGAAGTGGGTAAAGTGCAGTGCCTCAACAGTCTGTGATGTGCACATGACAAAAAACAACTGGTGAGCATGAAATCCGAGCGGCACCCTTTGCATTAAAAGCTAGATTAGGTCAGGAGTCACAACCCAAATGTTAAGAAGAGCCATTTTGCCCTTTCAATAAAAAAAAGACCACCTTGGGAGCCACAACATTTAATGTCCAGTATGTCTCAGTATACTGGACATTAAAAGGATGTGCTGTTGTTTGTTAGTTTGCATGCTTGTGTGTTGGCTGAGATTTATTGCCTTTTGTGGTGGATTATTTGGTGTGGTATTTGATGTCACAGTGGTATCAGAGTAGTATATCACTGAATTTCCACTGGCCTAGAAGAAGGTGGTGGGAATCATGGAACAATCGAGTAGCCCCTGGGTGGCACTGGTGGTCCTAGTGAAGAAACCCCTACAGCCTTTGTAAAGCACCAACCATGCTTGAACCACTAATGGAGTGAGTGCTCACTGGCATCCCCTAGAACTGGTGGACCATCTACCTCGAGCACTTATTCACGCACCCAACTTCAATGCCACATTCGCAAACTTGAAGCAGGTATTCTAGGCCATTGAGTCTGCAAACCTCTGGCTGCACAAATCTCTTGGGGCACATGTTGCAGAGTGGCAGTATAGAAACAAACCCAGGAAAGGTGCGTTTGGTGCGGTAATGCAGTGTTAGTACATTGTGAAGCTTCCTGGGTCTGGCCTCACACTACTGGTGCTTAGTACATGGGTTTACTGACATAACCACATAGTCACACTGGCTCACAATAAAGGGTGCTGCCTTACAATGCCGAACTATGTGAGGTGCCATTGCTGACATTCCCTGGTGTGGCCAGTGAGTTTGGAATGGACACAGACACCACTGGGCTCTGCCATTTCCACCCTTACCTGTATGGTGTCCCCTTTGTCCTACACACTGATCATGCCGTGCTGACCTGACTCATGCAGTTCAATGCACTCATGCTGATGATGAGAAAGTGTAGATAGCTGAGAGGAGCACTACTGCTCCCAATGGCACTGAACTTGATGCTATAAGCATTAAGGACTTTCATCATGCCCAGGATGAGAGTGTAGAGCATTTTAGGACATGCATTTGGCTCCAGATGAGGTAGAGATGAGATGGGCCCACTGCGAAGCTGGTACATTCACTGGTTGCACAAAGAGATGCTGTGCTGTATGTAGGAGGAGCTGGTGCCTGAGAGCTGGTGCTGCACAGCCTGAGAAAGATAGCGTGCTGCAGTATGGTTCTGGCCTGGTCAGTGGAATCACCACTGATGATTCCACTGCTAATAGAAGGTGGGAGATTGTATTGTCAATGCGATCCCTTTGGGCAGCATAATTATAAGCTCTGATAGTATCATCATCTTTATGTCTACAGGATTTACTTGGGCAATGTACTTCCAAGTGCATTGCCTAAACTAGTGAGACAACCAAGTACCTACAGCAGGGATTTTTTCTCCTTGTTTCCAATGGCACACTCCAGAAAAGTGGGATGTGTCTGTGAAGTAGATGTAAAGGCAGAGAGAAATTCTTCAATTAATGTGTCACATTTAGGAATGAGAACAGGCATGTCCACAGAGGAGTGTCTGAAGTAGGCACTTGTGCCAGTAGCATGCTTCACTCTCTCCAATTCTAGAATAGCCAGAGTGACTCAGATTGTGGCTAACAAGGAATAAGGGAATTCATCTCATCCAGACCCACACTAGACTATGCGTCCTCAAATGAGGAGCATGAATCAGGGGGCTGAAGCAGCAGGCCCTTTCTCCGAGATGAACAGAGAGTCAGTGGATGCAGTAGAAACCACATCATCCACAAACTTCTCCCCTGTGGGAGAATATTTATTACAGACTTAACAGCTTTAGTGAGCAGTGCCCTAACTGGAGGCAGTGCCTGCTGAGGCTGGAGTAGCACCAGCAAGGCTTCCCTGTGGGACAAGGAGCAGGAAAGGTCCTCTTATCTTTTATGTTGTTTCGGATCTTGACCTTGTTTTAGACTTCGTTTTGGGTGCATGTGTTGAAGTGGAGTGCATTCACTCTCATGGTAGACAGTGCTCCTAAATAGGGGAGCACAGTATCATTACACACCATGGTGGTGCTATGATGTATGTTGATGCCTCTTATAATGCAGGCTATGTCACATTTGACATTGTCTTGACCCTTATTACGTGCTAGGAAACCATCAGTCTGGAGAACTTAAATAGGCCACTACTTAAGGAGGATGAGGACTTATCCAACAGGTGAACAGTGATAAATGCTGACAGGACCTATTAGTTTGTAGCTTATTGATGTCATAATTATTCCACATTTACGATAAAAGCTTTCACCAGTTTTCTTTTTATCACTAGCTAGCCAACTTTATGTCTAACATACAAATAATACAAAAATAAGAAATAAAGAAGAAAATATGTGCAATTTTTATAAAAAGCTATTTTGTACCAAGACAATTGTGTTTGTGTGTGTGTGTTCGAGTGTGTGAGTGTAGGATGAGCTGGTCAGCAGAACATAACTCCGGCCCTGCCTTATGTTAAGGTAAACAAGGTACATATGAGGAAAATACATTTTTCTGGTGACCCCACTACATTTTAAACATCCAACAAAGTTTCCAGGGCTGTCCTGGAGTAACCCCTGCACATTTTAGCACTCCAAACACAACCAATCAGCTAATTAATAAACCCATATTAACTTAAAGTTTGTGTGCTAGAGCAGGAAAACACACACAAAAATAATTTAACATTATTTAATTTTATGACAGGGAGAATATGTTTGCAGAGTACCTGCTATTTTTAAAAGATAAGAAAGAAAGCTAAAAAAAAAGTATGCCTTTTAGTATCAATATAAGCACAATTACACTGCTGACCACAACTGATGCATAACAGAAGTGATGTGTATATGGCTCATATACTAAATTGGATGAAAAATCAGTTGACTAGACTAGAATCCTTTTGCTTTGAGTGACCCTATATCTCTATTATGTTTATTTTATTAAAATAAATGATTGAACATTTGGTTTTGTCACTAACAAAACAATAATAATTCCTCTGAAACTTTGTTAACATGTTTTGATAAACCAAGATTTTAGTTAACTTTGAGCATAACAAAAATACACTAAAATACACATAAATATAAAATCATTATATTTTTCATTAAAACACAAAATAAAATGATTTAATTGCAGAAAATATATGTTTCAGTAATGACAATTCTGTCACACATTGATTTTTATATTACACTTTGATTTTCAGGCTAAAATAAAGCTCCACCTATAGATTAAAAGTCTTTGTGTCTCGGTAGTGACATGATGTAGGAATATAAAAAGCTATCTAGTATCTTTGTATTAGGGTATGAGGGCAAAATGTTTGGGGTAAAGGGGGGGGGGAGTCAAAGTATGCTGTAAATGGGCTCCTCAGGGGCAGATGCACTGCTATATGGGTCTTCACATGACTTAATCTTATAAAAAGAGTGGAGCAGAAGAACATAGGAAAGAGCAACAACAGAAGCTCTATGTAAGTACTGATACAGGTAAGGCAACAATCTGTTTATTTCTAAACATAAATAATATATGAAAATATAATACCTTATATAATGTATTGTCTTTATGATGATCATACTGATTTTTTTATATAACCAAATATGACAGACTCTACAAGTCAAGAGCAAAGGAAAAGTTTAATATCAAGCACAGAGATGGACAGGTAATCCATCTTCTCTCAGCGGAGATCTATACATACAGCCGAAAGCTAAGTTTCAGCATCTCTTGTCAAATTTTGTTGATTCTCTACAGAGAGCATACCGGTGCACATTTTAATGCACAATTTCTGTTTATTTGCTGAATTTGACATATTGGGGAGCAAAATAAATCCTAACATGTGGTCTGTGCAAATGTTATGGCACATTTTACATTTAGATTTTTTTCCAAAATGTTAAATTCAGTCAATAAATTGAAACTGTGCACTAAAATGCAAAGTTGCACAAAAATGCCATATGTAAGTTTGTTCCCTGAAGAAAACATGTGGGTATTCAAACTTTTTCCTGCCACTGTAAATAGTATTATATCCTGTCTGTTTCATTAGCAATGTAACTAATAATAATAATAATAATAATAATGTAATAATATATAAGTAAGATATTTATGTTCTAATATAACAGTTACTTTTTATATGTTATAATTTGTTCATTTGTGTTTGTACTGGCTTTTTTATGATATCATGGCTTACATTTTAGTAAAATGTGTAATATAATGTTCAAGCAAAACATGCCAAATGTCAAAAGTCCAATATATTACATTTATATTATAAAGCCTAGTTGTAATATTACTCTGGTTAAGCTAGCGCATTTTGTGGAAGAATATCATCAGTGTTTTTTTTTTCTTGTTTTTTTCTTCCAGCATGTCAGTTGAAAACCAGACAATCTCTTCGGTCATAACAGAGTTTTTTATTGTGGGTTTCCTCGGAATACAACCAGAATACTACAACCTGATTGCTGCAGTTTTCCTGGGCGTCTATGTTACAGTGGTAGTGGGTAATTCAGTGTTTGTGCTGTTGTTTGTGTTTGAGCCAAACCTTCAAAAGCCCATGTACATCATCATGATGAATTTAGCTTTGGCAGATATTGGATTCTGCACTGTGGTCTTGCCTAAATTGATCGCCCGTTATTGGTTTAATGATGGGTCAGTTTCCTTTCATGTTTGTATGTTTCAAAGGCTACTTGTTCACTATTTTGCAAACCTGAATTTTCTTACTATGATGACCATGGCCCTAGATCGATACTTGGCTATCTGCTTCCCCCTCAGATACCCTGTGCTAATGACTAATCGAACTATGATCCTCTTAACAGGCTGTTCTTGGACATCTTCCCTGATTATCCCTGCCATTATTACAGTACAGGCCTCACAAATGCCATTCTGTGGACCAAACCAAATTATGCATTTCTACTGTGAAACTCTGTCTTTATATAGTTTAGTTTGTGCTGACGTTAGCTTCCAGAGCTATGCTTTCACCACTATAGTTATGTGTGTTCTTGTCATAACTCTCTTTTTCATCATTTTCTTTTACATCAACATTGTAATGTCTGTGGTCAGAACAGCCAGAAATCATAGCAGGCTAAAAGCCTTTTCTACCTGTGCCACACAGCTGTGCATCATCAGCATCCATTATGCACCCCGCTTCTTTGTATTCACAACACCTTATCTACCCAATGTGAAGTTTGATGTCAATCAAAGAATAGCCTTCACTTTGTTTTATTGGTTAATCCCACCGCTAGTGAACCCATTCATATACTTTTTCAGGACCAAAGAAGTCCGCCAACTGTTTCTGAAATGGTGCATTCAGAAAAATGGAAGGGCCCACAAAATCCATATTTTGTCTGTGTTTAAATGAGAAAGAATGGCATTTATCTATTAGTAATTATACATTATTTGATTTACTAAATGCTTAGTTGCAAAAGAACACTGCACTGAAACTGACGTCTCAAGCCCTGTTTAGATACCAGGAAAGCAATGGTTAGAGTGAAATGCATATTTACACAAATTTCCTATCGCCTCTTATTCTCTAATCCAATCCAAGTTGGATCCAATCCAATTATTCTCTAATCCAAGCCATTCTTTGCATATAAATGGTTTGATTGGATAAAAAATACCTGTTCACCTCTTTAGACGCACCCGGCCTGATTATGTCTGTAATGGTTTTCAGTAAATTCTGCAATAAATATATAACACATAACATAATATTATACACTACTAATATGCTGTCTTACTGTCATTTTTGAGATTCAGTGATCTTAACAGTAGGTAGACATGGACATGTGCAGATGTTCAATAGCATTGATATACAAGCTCAAGTCAACAACTAAGCAGCCAGAACAGTCTAGACATTTATCTTAAAAATAACCTGTGGCATAATTTGTAGTCTTACATGAAATCAAAATATGCATATTAAAGGCAAAAAATCAACTAAAAAAAATAAAAGAACTTTCTCGTGGGGATAGGGTTGGAAGCAGGGAATACACAGGAGTGAGACGAGAAGAAGGAGTGAGACGAGAAGCAGAACAGAAAATCAACATTTTTTTGATAGTGATCCTGCATCCTGTCTCGATTAACCATTTATCATGACAATTTTATTTATTTGTGGGAGATGTAGTACTGCAGTAATGAAGTATGATGATGTGATGTACATAAATTGTAAGTGAGACCATGAAATTTATGAACAGATGTGAAAAATGTTAATGGATGAAACATGTGAGAAAATCACAAATGAAAAATAAAAGTTACATCATATGTGAGGAGCCAGTATGTGGAAAATTGTGTAAAAATAACATGTACCTACCTAAAATGTAAAATGTTCAATTATGAAAGTGTTTGAATTCCATCAGACTGCCAGATTCATGATTCATGACTTCACAGAATATGTTTCCAATACTCCAAAGTCCAGGGGCGGCGTGCTCTACACCACTTTATCCGATGCTTGGCATTGTGCTTGGTGATGTTAGACTTGTATGTGGTTGCTTGGCCATGGAAACCCATGCCATGAAACCCCCAGTACACAGTTTTTACTGATGTTAGTGCTGATGACTTTTATGCACTATGTGCTTTAGCACTCGTTGACCCCACCATGAAACTTTACATGGTTTGCTACTTCACAGCTGAGTTGCTGTGGTTTCTAAATGCTTCCACTTTTTCAATAATACCACTCACAGTTGATTGTGGAATATTTAGGAGGGAACACATTTCATGAACTCACTTGTTGCAGCAATGCCACCCTATTACAGTACCAGCTCTTTAGTCACCCATTATTTTACTAATGTTTACAACTAAATATCTGAATCAATGGAACTGAAAGAACACCTGAATTCAATGAATAAGAGGCGTATCTCAATAGTTTTATTCATATAGTTTGTCTGTATTGGTGTGCATTGCTTAAGATCTCACATGGTGACAACCTGCACTTCCCACCTCTTGTTGCAGAGAATAGCTGCCACTACATTTTTCTATGTTGTTTAATGTACTGTAAGTTAATGAATTTGTATAAAGAGGGTAATTTACTTGTTCAGTGTCAATTTTATCTTTTATATTCACTCTGTTTGAAAAATATATTCACCGTGTTTTATAAAGTTTGAAAATAACATGTGAAAGTGATGTTTGTTCTTATTTTGGATTTTTGTTTTTACACTGCAAATACATCATGCAAAATATTGTTTTTCATTTAAGATTAGGGTAATGCACATTAATCAAATGATTGAAAAAAAAACTAGTATAGTTGATATTTCATATAGATATTTCAATAAATGTTGATATTTGGTGTCACATTTGCATGTGAGTATTTATTTTAAGGGAATTTCCTCAAATTGTCGCCACAGGTAATGGCAGGAGTTAGAGAACACATCCTGAGAACAGATATTCTGGTAAGCACTAAGAAATTGCATGGTTTAGACTTGTGAATGAAGAAGCATGCAAGACAGGGCACAGCTAGTATGAGAGGAAGGATTAGGAATCCATGACCAATCCCTTTTCCTAATGCACATTGGAGAAATCTGGACCAGCCAGGTAGTGTTGGGAGAGAAGATGGGGTCCAGGGTTTAATTTGTAAATGATTAAGTTTGAAAAATATTCATCATCTCTCAACAGAATGACAAGAAAATAATTCTCCCACTCGCTGTAAACCAAAAGTCAACACATCATCTTTTTTAGAGCACAGTATATATATATATATATATATATATATATATAAATATAAGACATTTAGGCAAGTGTTCATATCTGCATATATACAAGACATATACAATAACATAAAATAAATACATGTTCTTGCCATTGTTTACACTATGTCATAGCATGCATTGCTTTCTCTCTCACTTTCCGTTGGCTGAAAGCAGATTCCCTTTTAGCCCAATGTTTAACTTATGTACATTAGGATGTCCTCTCCTTTTTTTGAAAATGACTCACTAGGGTGCTCACTAGCTAGGCACAAAGAAGTTCTAGTAAGCGTTACAAGAATATTAGTGACCTCCATTAAGGTTTGAGAATCTGGACCTTGGTCTACAGCAATGACTAGTGCTACAGTGTATCATAAAAGCGAGTACACCCCTCACATTTCTGCAGATATTTAAGTATGTCTTTTCATGGGATAACACTGACAAAGGGATACTTTGACACAATGAAAGGTAGTCTGTGTGCAGCTTATATAACAGTGTAAATTTATTCTTCCCTCAAAATAACTCAATATACAGCCATTAATGTCTAAACCACCAGCAACAAAAGTGAGTACACACCTAAGAGACTACACCCCTAAATGTCCAAATTGAGCACTTTTTGTCATTTTCCCTCCAAAATGTCATGTGACTCGTTAGTGTTACTAGGTCTCAGGTGTGCATAGGGAGCAGGTGTGTTCAAATTTGTAGTACAGCTCTCACACTCTCTCATACTGTTCACTGAAAGTTCCAACATGGCACCTCATGGCAAATAACTCTCTAAGGATCTTAAAAGATGAATTGTTGCAGTACATGAAGATGGCCAAGGCTACAAAAAGATTACCAACACCCTGAGCTGCACCACAGTGGCCAAGATCTTCCAGCTTTTTAAAAGAGCAGGGTCCACTCCAAACAGACCTCGTGTTGGTTGTCGAAAGAAGCTGAGTGCACATGCTCAGTGTCACATCCAAATGCTGTCTTTGAGTGCAGGAGCAGGAGTGCTGTCAGCATTGCTGCAGAGATTGAAGAGGTGGGGGGGGTGGACCAGCCTGTCAGTGCTCAGACCATACGCCGCACACTACATCAAATTGGTCTGCATGGCTGTCACCCCAGAAGGAAGCCTCTTCTGAAGTCTGTACACAAGAAAGCCCGCAAACAGTTTGCTGAAGACATGTCAACATGGATTACTGGAATCATGTCCTATGGTCTGATGAGACCAAGATTAATTTGTTTAGATGGCCTCAAGAATGTGTGACGGCAATCAGGTGAGTTGTACAAAGATAAGTGTGTCATGCCTACAGTCAAGCATGGTGGTGGGAATGTCATGGTCTGGGGCTGCATGAGTGCAGCAGGTGTTGGGGAGTTACATTTCATTGAGGGACACATGAACTCCAATATGTACTGTGAAATACTGAAGCAGAGCATGATCCCCTCCTTCCGGAAACTGGGTCGCAGGGTTTCAACATGATAATGACCCCAATCACACCTCTAAGATGACCACTGCTTTATTCAAGAGGCTGAGGGTAAAGGTGATGGACTGGCCATGCATGTCTCCAGACCTAAACCCAATAGAAGATCTTTTCCACTCCTCCATGACGACATCACAGAGCTGGTGGATATTTGAGACTTTGCTCTTCAAGCGGAAGGTGGAGGAGTGCAAAGTCTCGACTATCCACCAGCTCTGTAATGTCATCATGGAGGAGTGGAAAAGCATTCCAGTGGCAACCTGTGAAGCTCTGGTAAACTCCATGCCCAGGAGAGTTCAGGCAGTTCTGGAAAATAATGGTGGCCACACAAAATATTGACACTTCAGGAACTGTCTCTTAGTATTCTGACTCTGAGTACTTTAATAGCTGTATATTGAGTTATTTTGAGGGAAGAATAAATTTACACTGTTATATAAGCTGCACACAGACTACTTTTCATTGTGTCAAAGTGTCATTTTGTCAGTGTTGTCCCATGAAAAGATATACTTAAATATCTGCAGAAATGTGAGGGGTGTACTCACTTTTGTGATACACTGTAGGTCAAATCAGTGGCTACCAATGATGTAAAGCCCCAGACTGGCCAGAAGAAGCCTTTGCTTGATTTTTGCATTTCAAAAATTTTCAAATTCATCAACTTTTATTAAACTATTAGCCCAAAAAATTCCCAAAAGGTATGGGCACTTATGGATTAATGACTGGGCTAAATTGGGGAGAAACTGTCTTATTGCTGGAAGTAAAAGTATTACCATTTGTTTTGTGCTAGCTAGTTAGATTAGCTAACTATTAGATACAATTTAGCATAACTGCTGCCCACCACCATGGTATAATACCTATTTAACTACTGATAATAAAAGAGGGAGTTAAATGTGACTTGTTGCAAACTCTATTAAATCCATGCCACAAACAACAGATGGACATCTCTCTCATTAAAGCAGCTATTTTCTGACCAGATTTATTTACATTTTGACTTACCAAAATACTCTAGATATTAGTCAGAAACAATGCGACACTTACTTCCTTTACTTCCTTTTCTATTCACGTTACAAATCCGGTCACAAAGAAGAACACATTTTCATTATTTAACATTTACAGACCACCAGGGCCCTACTCTGAATTTTTAAAAGAATTTAGTGATTTCGCTGCAAACCTGGCTGTGTGCAATGATAAAGTAATAATTGTAGGAGATTTTAACATTCACTTTGAGAAGGTAGATGACCCACTAAAAAGGCATTTACCTCAATTCTAGACTCTGTTGGTTTTACCCAAAATGTAACAGGGCCTACACACTACTGCAGTCACACGTTAGATTTAGTTTTGACACTAGGTCTTAACATACCGCAAACCTCAGCAATCTCCGACTATTACTTAATTACATATGAACTACGTCTTAGCCATAATATATGTACGTCCCCTCGTTATTCTACAAAGCGCTCAATAAAACCCTTTACCGCCCGACAATTTATAGAAAATCTGCCAGAGCTATCAACGCCATTTTTCACCCCATCAGACCCAATGGAACTAGATTTACTAACCAATTATTTAGAAAATACCTTCCGATCCACTTTAGAACATATGGCGCCACTTAAAATAAAAAGAATAAGGCAGAAAAAGCTCCCCCCATTGTACAACGATAAAACCCGTACCTTAAAATAAACAGCTCGGAAACTAGAGCGGAAATGGCGACAAACCAAGCTGGAAGTGTTCCACTCTGCCTGGAAGGACAGCCTTATAGAGTATAGAAATGGTCTCACAAAAGCTCGCTCAGCATATCTGGCCTCGCTGATTGAGAATAATAAATATAATCCTAGAGTACTGTTTAGTGTGATTTCCCAAATCACAAAAAATCAGGCAGGTACTGAACCAGAAATCCCAGCAACTCTCACCAGTGAAGTTTTTATGGACTTATGGACTGAAAATATTAGACAACAAATTCAACCCACAGTATTAAACCCAACCTGGCTGTCATCTGACTTGGCTGATATAAAACAAAACACAGTTGTAGAAAAGAGCTTGGAAACTTTTCACCCACTCCCACAGCTAGAACTAGAGAAGATTATCTCTTCTGCAAATTGCACAACCTGCATACTCGATGCAATCCTCTGATCAAACCTCTGATCAAACCTCTGATCAAGAAACTGTTAGAACTGTTTGATCATGTTTTAGGTTCTAGGGTTCGACCTCAATACCAAAGCTGTGAACTTAGCCAGAAGCTCTCCGTCCTTCTAAGAGTCCAGCCGGCTGGGGGGAAACTCAAATGACCACAGAGACAGTGTCTGTACTCAGAAAATCTCTCCCCTTTATTAATCAGAATAGCCGAGTTTATGTACACACAAATGGCATGACCATTGCGCGATCATGCAACAAGACAATAGAGGGAGAGGATTGGATGAAATAGAGATTTAGGTGGACAAGGGCCCCCAAGGACATTTATGACATCCAGGAACATGGAGCCTAAACAACAGATATGTTAGAACATTGCTAATCAGATATCATTGTCACTATGGGTTACAACTAACCATATGAACACACAAGCATAAGCTGAGGCCTCTGTATGATGCACGCCCTAAGGCCTTATGCGTACCATAGGCCTGAACCCCATAGGTCATGATATAGTCATGAAACCCAGGACTGTGCATTGATCAGTATGCGCTGACATTAGGATCTAACAGAAACCAAATCTTGGTGTTAGCATATTGTCTAATTACAAGCCTATATACCATTCATATCAAAGAACTTAGAAAAAGCTGTGGCCCAACAACTTCATTCATATCTACATAAGAACCATATATATGAAAAATTTCTGGATTCAGGCCACATCACAGCACTGAGATGGCTCTAGTTAAGATAACTTATGATCTTCTTCTTGCCTCTGATCAAGGCTACTTATCCCTGTTAGTGCTACTTGACCTCAGCGCAGCTTTTGATACAATAGACCACAATATTCTCCTAGAAAGGTTAGAAAACATGATTGGAGTCACAGGGACAGCCCTGTCATGGTTCCAATCATACCTATCAGAACATTATCAGTTCATTAGTGTAAAACAATTTATCTTCCAGTTATTCGGAGTTCCGCAGGGCTCTATTTTAGGACCTTTATTATTTACTCTATACATGTTACCGTTAGGCACAGTTATAAGTAACCATTTAAGTAGCTCATTTACACCATTTCTATTTGTAATCTAGTTCTTTTGGTCATTTCCCACAGCTCATGACCATAGGTCATGCCAGTCCAAGGGTACTGTTCTCGAGGTCCATGCAAAATTGCAGAGGCATGTTAGCCATGACAGCCCCATAATATCCAGATACTTAAGCATCTCTGGACGAATCTCATCCACCCCCAGTGCTTTGCCACCAAGGAGCTTGCCAACTACCTCAGTGACCTCCACCAGGGAAATGGAATTTGACACACCAGAGGCCTCTGGCCCTGACTCCCATGACGGAGGCATGTGTCCCGGATTAAGGAGTTCCTCAAAGTGTTCCTTCCACCGACTAACAATATCCTCATATGAAGTCAGAGTTTCTCCACCTTTGCAGAATACAGCGTGGGTGCAGGCACCGCGACCGCTCCTGAGTCACCAGAGAGTTGTCCAGAACCTCCTTGAGGCCAAAGCTCCAAACTCCTCCCATGCCCTGGATTTTGCTTCTGCCACTATTGCCACAGCTGCCACCTTTGTTTTGCCTGTCAGTATCTATATACTGAGTCTGGAGTCTTTCGGGCCATCCAGTCCCTGAAGGCCTTTTTCTTCAGCCTGATGGCCTCCCTCACCACCGGTGTTCACCAGGGAGTTCTTGGGTTACTGTTCCACAAGGTTTTGGCCACAGTTACGCCTGGCAGCTTCCACAATGGAGGTTTTGTACAGGGTCAGACTCCATGTCCCCTACCTCCTCCAGGACATGAGAAAAGCTCTCCTGGAGATAGGAGTTGAAATCATTCTGAACAGGGGCCTGCGACTGTCATTCCTAGCATGCTCTCACTATTCGCTTGGGCCTACTGAGTCTGACCATCAGTCTTCCATGCCATCTGATCCAACTCACCACCAGATAGTGATCAGTTGACAGCTCAGCACCTCTTTTCACCAGAGTGTCCAGAACATATGGTCCCAAGTCAGATGAAACAACAACAAAGTCAATCAATGACCTCTGACCCAAGGAGCTCTGGTACCATGTAGACTTATGAACATCCTTGTGTTCAAACGTGGTCTTCATTATGGATAATCCTAAAATCATAAAAATTCACTATTCGAGCTTAGATCGGGCAGGCCGTTCTTCCCAGTCATGCCTCTCCAGGTCTCCCAGTCATTTCCAGTGTGAGCATTGAAGTCTCCCATTGAGTCTGTAGGCGGAACCCTTTCCAGAACCCCGCCCACTTGCTCAAAGAAGGCCGAATCCTCTGACCTGTTGTTTGGTGCATAAGCAGAGACAACAGTCAGAGTTTTCCTCTCTGCAATTTTAATTTGCACTGAGGTGACCCTCTCATCCACCAGGACAAACTGCAACTGCATGGCCACCAGCCAGAGACCCACCCACGCACCCACCGAGCACCTCTCACCCTGTGCAACTCCTGAGTAGGAGAGGGACCAACCCCTATCCAAGAGTTTGGTTCCAGAGCCGACCCTGTGGGTGGAGATAAGCCCAACTCCTGCACAAGCTCCGGCTCCATCCCCCCCCAGTGAGGTTACATTCCATGTACCAAGAGCCAGTTTCTGCTGCAGGGGCCTAGGCCACCAAGGGCCTCCCTGCAATTCTCACTGCCTATATGGCACTGCACTGCTCCCCCATACTGGACCTGGTGGGTGGTGGGCCCACATGATCTCCCCATGTTGCCTCTTCGGGCTGAGCCCGGCCGGGTTATGTGGGCTGCTTGGCCACCAGGCGCATGCTGAGGGACGCTACCCCCAGGCCTTGCTCCAGGGGGTGTTTGTGTCCATTGTTCATGGAGTTTTTGGATCGAGTTAGTCTGGGTCTTCATTCCAGACCTCTTCACCCTGGGAGACCCCACCAGGAGCATATTGCTCCCAACGACTTAGCTCTGAAGATCCCTGGCCTGCAAGTCCTTCCGCCATGACAAGGCCCCGATCCAGGAAGGGCATTGTGTTATGGCTGATCATAATCCTGATGCTTTCCACCTCCTTCATTCACTGCTTAGTAACTAATACACTATACACCATTCACAATCATTCAATGAACCCAAGAAAGCTCTATTAAATACATGCTCCAAACTACAGCTGGAAATGAATCATAATTAGTATTACTCATTTATTTTATAATTATTATTATACAAGACTTTATTAATACTGACAAAACTAGATGTGTACATAAAGAAATATTCTCGGCTGTACCTTAATCTGTTGCAACAGTACTAAACTGTATTCTGCCACCGACCAGAATATGTGAGTAATGCAGAGTAGGAGTCACATGACGAAGCAAAACACAGCATTTTAGAAAGTCAGAGCATTGCCTGCCCTCTATTACAAAAAATGAATTTGGAGGAGACACTGAGGGTGTTTTCCCTCAAGTGTGAGTGGTAAGTGGTAGTGAACGAGAAGAAAAAAACTTTGAGCGGCATGGGAACAAAGAATGCTTTGAGTAGGGAATGGAAGCTGTTGGTGTTCCACTCCATTCAAGTAAGTCAAATAGAAGCCAATATATGAGCATTTAGGAATTTTAAGTGGGTAAAACATAATTTCACTATTCCCCACCCCAACACATCTGATCAAGCTCATTGGTTAACCAATGTGTCTTTTGTGAGTTAAGTGTATTATAGGGCAGAGTATGCATATATATATATATATATATATATATATATATATATATATATATATATATATATAAATATGCATATATAGTGTTATTTATGACTTTTATTTACTATCTACTTGGCATAATTGGTCTCACCAATTTTTATTGGATTATTTGATGTTTGTTCTTCTGGCTGCCATTGTTTGCTTATCCTGTGTTAATTTTTGTTATGTCTCTGTTTTCGTCTGTCCCTCGTTCTCTCCGTATTGGCTTGTTGACCCTGGACCATTTTAAGTGATACTGTTTTGATCCCACAATCGTGGAAATTCCACCTCCGCATTTAACCCATCCGTGAAGTGAAACACCACATACACATTAGTGAACACACACACTAGGGGGCAGTGAGCACACTTGCCCGAAGCGGTGGGCAGCCCTATCCACGGCGCCTGGGGAGCAGTTGGGGAGCAGTATCTTGCTCAAGGACACCTCAGTCATGGACTGTCAGCCCTGGGGATCGAACCGGCAACCTTCCGGTCACAGGGCCAGATCCCTAACCTCCAGCTCACGACTGCCCCCGATTTTGACCCTAATAATGGATTTGTCCTTAATAAATCTTGCTTTTCTTCACATATGCGTCCGCCTCATCATCGCTGCCACACATTACAAGGAAAATGTTATAATTAAAATAATCAAGATAGACATACCTCTGCCTGTTGATGCTCTTAAAATTTTAATATAAGGAAACATTTTCCTGTAAGGTTTGAAAATGTTTAAACAACTAGAACACATTTTAATGAGAACCTAGGAATTACTTTAGATACATTTTAATTCTCTCCTTTCCCAAAGGGCACTCAAATACAGAGTGACTGTTTGGTTATGTTGAACACTAAATTGTGTCTAAGATACAAACTGCTTCAGTTAAAATTCAAGTTAAAATACAGACTTTTGTATTTTCTAAGTCAAGCAAAATACATACTATATTGCCAAAAGTATTCACTCATCTGCTTTCACACGCATATGAACTTGAGTGACATCTCATTCTTAATCCATAAGAATGTCGGCACACCTTCGCAGCTATAACTCTTCTGGGAAGGCTTTCCACAAGCTTTAGGCATGTGTTTATGGGAATTTTTGACCATTCTTCCAGAAGCGTGAGGTGAGACACTGATGTTGGACAAGAAGGCCTGGCTCACAGTCACCACTCTAATTCATCCCAAAAGTGTTCAATCAAGTTGAGGTCAGGACTCTGTACAGGCCAGTCAAGTTCTTCCACACCAAACTTGCTCATCCATGTTTTTATGGACCTTGCTTTGTGCACTGCTGCGCAGTCATGTTGTAACAGGAAGGGGCCGTCCCCAAACTGTTCCCACAAAGTTGGGAGCGTGAAATTGTCCAAAATCTCTTGGTCTGCTGAAGCATTAAGAATTCCTTTCACTGGAACTAAGCGGCCGAGCCCAACTCCTGAAAAACAACCCCACACCATAATCCCCACTCCACCAAACTTTACACTTGGCACAATGCAGTCAGACAAGTACCGTTCTCCTGGCAACCTCCAAACCCAGACTCGTCCATTGGATGCACCAAACGGAAATGCGTGATTCATTACTCTAGAGAACACATCTCCACTGCTCTAGAGTCCAGTGACGGCACTTTACACCACTGTATTTGACGCTTTGCATTGTACTTGGTGATGTAAGACTATGCAACTGCTCGGCCATGGAAACCCATTCCATGAAGCTCTCTACATGGTTCTTGAGCTAATCTGAAGGCCATATGAAGTTTGGAAGTCTGTAGCGATTGACTCTGCATAAAGTTGGCGACCTCTGCGCGCTATGCACCTCAGAATTTGTTGACCCTGTGCTGTCATTTTACTTGGCCTACTACTTTCTTGCTGAGTTGCTGTCATTCCCAGTTGCTTCCTCCTTCTTCTTTCGGCTGCTCCATTTAGGGGTCGCCACAGTGGATCATCTCCGCCACCTCCAGCTCAGCCTCCTGTCTTTTACACTTTCCCCTGGCACCACTTTACAATCTCCAATCTCCTTTAGGTGCATATCCTTCTAAGGACATAATCCACCTGTGTGCACCTCCCTCCACTCTTGTATGTATGGCACAGAGTTCTGCGTTCAACTCTGTTTCTTTTTCTCTTGGTGTCTGCAGTGACATTTGTTTCTAGCAGTATCTGAGCTCAGGACTGTCTTTTTCTCTAAGCTATTGGTAACTAGCAAAGATACTTTCTCTAGATTGACAAAGCACTTCTTGTAAGTCGCTCTGGATAAGAGCGTCTGCTAAATGCTGTAAATGTAAATGTCACCCTGTGTTCTTCCCTCTTCTGAAAATACGTGTTCACCACAGCCATTTACATTCTCTTTGCAAAATCTACAACCATCTGACCTTCCGCATTTCTATCTTTCACACCATACATACCCAGCACCTCTTCATCCCCTCTGTTCCCTTCACCAACATGTCCATTGAAGTCTGCACCAATCACCAATCTCTTCTCTCTAGGGACACCATCTACCACTTCATCCATCTTACTCCAAAATTCCTCTTTGTCCTCTAACTGACAACCAACCTGTGGTGCATATGAAATGACCACATTCAAAATCACACCATCAACCTCCAACTTCAGGCTCATGATCCTGTCTGACACTCTCTTTACATCCAGAACACTTTTCCCAAGTTGTTCCTATAGGATTATCCCTACTCCATATCTCTTCCTCTCTACACCATGATAGAACAATTTGAATCCACCTCCAGTGTTCCTGGCCTTGCTTCCTTTCAATCTGGTCTCCTGGACACACAGAATATCTACCTTCCTTCTCTCCATCATGTCTGCAAGCTCTCTGCCTTTACCAGTCATTGTCCCTATGTTCAGAGTCCTTACTCTAACCTCCACACTCCTGCCTTTCCTTCTCTCTCGCTGCCTTCTAACCTGCCTTCCTCCTCTCCTCTTTGATGGTCTTCGACCTACAGTAGTCCAATTTCCACCAGCACCCTGCTGGTCAACAGCACCGGAGGCAGTCGTTAACCCATCCTCGATTGATCCGGTATGGCAATCATATTTGTGATCCGCATGATAGTTTTGGCACAAGTTTTACGCCGGATGCCCTTCCTGACGCAACCCTCACCATTTATCTGGGCTTGGGACCGGCACCAGACGTACACAAAATACACCCCTCGCTTCCACTTTGTTATAATACCACCGACAGTTGACTGTAGAATATTTAGTAGTGAGGAAATTTCACAACTGGAGTTGTTGCACAGGTGGCATCCTAGGACGGTACCACGCTGGAAGTTACTAAGCTCCTGAAAATGATCCATCCTTTCACTAATGTTTGTAGAAGCAGTTTGCATGCCTTGGTGCTTGGTTTTATACACTTGTATGATTTGGATGGATGAGTGAACACTTTTTGCAATGTAGTGTATGTACTACCTGTTTAACACAAAAAAGAAAGAAAAAAAACTAGCAAACTGTTGACAGTACCAAGGTATGCAACAGCTTTATCATTACCCAATGCAATCCTTTAAAGATCTTTTTCATGTCATATCATTTTACTACAGATTTTAAGTACAAAACAGGCTTTTGCAATTTGTATCAAAGCAAATCAAACACTTTTCTGTATAATAACACTATGGTATTCAATACTAGAGAACTGTAGTACAACAGCATGAACAACATAAAGAACACCAGCAAGATCGAACGTTAGTTAATGTACCTTCTGGACTCTGTTGCTTTCCTCTCTGCTTTTTAGTTTTGGACTGAACCACATGTTGTAATGCTGAAAAAAAGAGAGAGGACAACGACATCAAAATAAAACTTAATAAAACTAGTATTAAACTGTCATTATAAACATATAAATAAAAGTGACATAGTAAAAAAGCACCAACAGATCCTATCTAATAGAGATTAAAAAGCCTTTTGTTAAAAACAGACTCAAATCAAAAAACTAAATCACAGTGTAGAGAATCAGCAGAAGTGGATTAAAAGAAATAATAAAAATATTTTTACAAAATATGCAGCATGAAAATTAACGTATGACCATCAGCATAACCTCTTTTCTGGTTTTGTCTCTGATGAGTATTATTCATGAATAGTGAGCAACAGTGTTGCTGTGAAGTTTAATGATGAAGCACCCTGCAAAACACATTGTACCTTTAACACTGGATAAACACTTCTTTTTGGCTTCTCCGTGTCCTTTCATTGTCCAGCTCCTCTTTGCAGGGACGCTCTTATTTGGCAGGCCTGATCCTAGCACGAAGTAGGGTGTGGAAGCAGGTGATGACATCACAGGGACAACGGACTGAAGTGTCGTAGAAGAGCCTGAAATGTAATAAATATGACATGCTTTTTATTAACAAGGTTACAAGGAGTACTCAATTTTAAATACATTTTCTTGCACAAATTTTCATGCACACACAACCGTGCTTATAAAAATATCTCTAAATCATTTCACCAGTCCATTGCATGGCAGACAGATACATTCACACCTAAAGGCAATTTAGCATGTCCATTTGGTCTGACTGCATGTCTTTGGGGGAAACCAGAGAACCTGGAGGAAACCCATGCAGACACAGGGAGAACATGCAAACTCCACACAGAAAAGACCCTGGTCACCTGACTGAGGAATCGAACCCAGGCCCTTCTTGCTGTGAGGTGACAGCATTACCCACCACGCTTGCAATTTAGACAAAGAAATAAATGAAGAATTACAAAGTGATAGCTAATGTTAAACAGTCACATTTCTGTTGGTGATGGGTGGAACAGATGAGTTTGTCAACCTAGCTGCTACACAAGCAGTGTAGTGATCCTTATTCTTATGACCATATTCTTAACAAGTAGGTGAGTGCATGTGTGGCATACACCAAGAGAATAATACAGGCCTAAATAATTCACCCTTACAATGAGGGCTCTGTTGTGCTTTGGGGTGACATTACTGTGTCATATACTGTGTCTTTCACAGTCACCAGATCTAAACCCTATTGAGATTTTGGACCAATACGTTCAACATCATCAAATCAAATCAAATCAAATTTATTTGTATAGCGCTTTTTACAATGGATTTTGCACCAAAGCAGCTTTACAGAATTTTGGAAAAAAAAGTTTCAACAGGACTGTAGGAATGTACAGAACCCCCCCAAAAGCAGGAGGGCTCAGTAGTCGGTCGTCCTTCAGTGTCCAGCCGGACATATGGGTGATTGTATACTTGGAAAGAAAGCAGGTAAATGGAATTAGTTTTATTCTATCCGTTTGTACATAAACAGGGAATGTAAACATTTACAGAGTGTGGCTAACGACTCCAGCAGATCTGACTATGTCAGCTTAACTAAAAGGAGAGAACCAGAAAGACATACAGACACGGCAGCACTCTGAAACAGTCTGGTATCCCTCCGCTCTACCGTCCACAAACTTGAGTGACCGCGTGCGAGCTTAGGGACGACAGCACCAGCGTCTCAGTATACTATAATTCCCTGTGTCCATGGACCCCTGGATCTGCTGCCTTTATCTAAGGGGGAACATTAGCTACCAAACGCTGAACTGAACAAGTGAGTTTTCAGCCTAGTCTTAAAGATTGAGACTGTGTCTGAGTCCCGAACAATTTCTGGAAGGTCATTCCAGAGTTTGGGAGCTTTATAAGAAAAAGCTCTTCCCCCAGATGAAACCTTCTGAATTCTGGGGACGATTAATAAGCCAGCACTCTGGGATCTGAGTGGTCGTGATGGCTCATAATGAGAAATAAGGTCTTGTAAGTACTCGGGAGCAAGACCATGTTTTTCTTATAAAGCCCCCAAACGAAAAAAGAGAAAAGGATTTTCCCTTGCATGTCTCCCAGACAGCTTGTTGGCATGTAAATAGCGCCTGATGGTTGTTATGGAGACTTTGTGACCCCAAGATGCTACTCTTTGATGCAATTCTCTAACAGTGAGCTTTGGAGAACTTTTTATCTTCTTTTACCATCCTCCTCACTGTGCGTGGTGGCAAGATAAACTTGCGGCCTCATCCAGGCTTGTTTGCCACTGTTCCAGTTGTTTTAAACTTCTTGATGATTCCTCTGACTGTAGATATAGGCATGTGTAGACGAGTGGCTATTTTCTGACTTATTATATTATATTGCCTGACTTATGAAGGTTGACACACATCGGCCTTACTTGAATGGTATGTTTTCTTGTCTTTCCCATGTTGGATAAGAGAAACAGGCCTCTGTGTCACATCATATTTATACCCCAGGGAAACAGGAAGTGATGAATTACTAATTAAAGGTTCCTAGATACTCTGATCAACTTTATAAATTACAATAGAAATGACAGAAATGCTTCAATTACATTTATTTTCTAGGAATTGTTAGGGGTGTCAATAATTGTGGAACAGGTGATTTTATGAAAAATAATGATTTCTTAATCAGGGATTTTTTTTTAATTCACTTGAGTTAAAGGTTAAATGTTTCTACAATTTTCAGTGTGAGATTATGCTTCTAAAATAAAAATTGAATTCATTTTAAGGCTTTTAACACATCTTAACGAGGGGTGCTAATGATTGTGGAGGGCGCTCAATTTGATTTATTAAGGAAGAGTCCATTATTTCCACAGTTTTGTCCAATAGAAATGTATTCCAGGTTAGCATACAACCTTCTCAATAGAGATTTGGCTTTTTTTTTTTTTGGAGGTGTACTTTTGAGAATGATGTAAACAGAGACCAGTTATAAATGTGTTTGCTCTCTCTTGAACTTCTGCTTCAGGAGCATTGTATCAAAGCACTGTGACAGAGTTTTTGACACCCTTCATTTACTTTGCATGCTTTTGTTACTATTATCATTTATTTTTTATTTATTGGATGTGTTGGAAAATTCTACACTTTTATTAGTGTTTTGTAGCTTCTAAAGATATTCTTCCTAATAGTTTATTACCAGTCTCCTCCTAACATGGCTTCTATTGTGCCCCTTGATAATGCAACATTTATTCGCCCCTCCACATTTTACATCAACGGATTTTACAACATGCCACATGCAAGGTATTATTATATATTTTTTTGTTTTGTATATGCTGTGACTGTTTTGGGCAATTCTTTTATAATGGGTACTATATACCTGGCACGCACTCTGCACACAGCAAAGTATATAGCTGTCTTTAACTTGGCCTTGTCTGACCTGTGTGGAAGCTCTGCTCTCATTCCAAAATATATTGACATGTTTCTGTTTGAGAATCAGTACATATCTTATGAAGACTGTCTGGCAAACATGTTTTTTGTTTTTCTCTTTATGACCCTGCAGTCCCTTACTCTGCTTGCTTTGGCCTTTGACAGAGTAATTGCTATATGTTTTCCTCTGAGGTATCATACTATTGTCACCAAAACTACAATGACTCTGATCATTGGTGTTATGTGGCTTTTTTCTGTATCTATTATTGCTGTCCTTGCAGCTCTGATTACCAGATTGTCCTTTTGTAGATCTACCACAGTTGACAGTTATTTCTGTGATCATGGCCCCATCTTCAGACTAGCCTGTAATGATAATTCCCTTAATTATATTATGGCCGCTGTCTGTACTGCTGTTGTACTTTACATTCCACTGACACTCATAGCTGTTTCATATGTTTGTATTGGTATTGCTCTGTGTAAAATCTCACATGGTGCAGCTCGAATGAAAGCTTTGAAAACCTGCACTTCCCACCTCATATTAGTGGCCATGTTTTATTTACCTATTATTGGCATCTGTATGGCTGCTGTTACAACATACCTACATCCAAATACAAGAATTATTAACTCAATCATAACACAAACAATTCCATCTATGTTAAATCCCATCATATATACTCTGAAGACAGAGGAGGTATTGCAGTCTATTAAAATACTCTTCAAACGAATCAAAGTGAACTCTGCAATGGAGGAATCTGTCAAAACCATTACAAAGAATTAAAAAAATAAATAAATAAAAATACAAACTGTAATTTGGTATAAAGCAGAACATTTCCCACTGTTCATAGATGAAATGCTTAAATACTTCTCTATTTGCTGCCATGATTTTGCTTTGGTCAAATAAGTCCATAATTGTAGTTTAATGCACTGTAGGTTTCTGGATTTGTATAAAGTTTAAACGTATTTGTGGTCAACTTAAGAGCTGTATATTTGCTACACATGTTGCAAATTACACTTGCAGGTGATGTTGACATTGTTCTTTTGTGTTTTTAGATTCATGTTACACTGCAAATGTACAAGGCAAAATTATTATAATTTACTGTTCAGCATTAAAGGAATGTATTTATATTGTGTGGTAGAGAAGAGGTCAACAATGGCTGTCTTGCAGCACAGGATTGTGACCACAAAAACATGCCTAAGTGCCATGGCTATGTCATTACACAGCAACGCATCATGCAGATAATTTGCATGATAAATAGCTTTTGTTTATTCAGTTATCAAGCTAACAAGACAGCACTTAGCTACTTGTAATGTACTTAATTGTCAGTTCGGATGTTGATTCTTTCAATAAATATTTAACTTAAGGCCTGTCTCTGAATATTACTGAAGCATGCTAGCTTTATGCCCTGCTGGTTTGTCAACTCTAATCAGGACATAATATAATCTAAATAGCTCACTGAGAGAGAAACTGTTAATAGCAATGTAAAAGTGGGAAAAAGAGAAAACAGAACAGAAAACATTTGATGTGACATTGCATCACTGTTTTACAATGTCCTTTCTTCAGAGATGTTTGTATGTGAAATGGCAACAGATGTGTGAAAGCATGTGGGCTGAATGAATGATTGTGTTTATAAGAGCAGGGCAAGATGTTTGTGTGATGTGGCACAATCATTTAAATGATGGGCAAGCATTGTCTTAGAAGGTGTAATACCTTGGGAGGCCTATCCAGGAAATATGGAAAATGGTAAAGCTTCATCTTTTGGAATTATTTCGATGATAGATATAAATGAAGAGCAATACATATGTGAACTGACTTTAAATGGCTGCGTCTAAACAATTCCAAAATGTACTTATTATTTTGAATCCTTTGTTTTGAAAAGCCATTTTCTTAACATTTACAAAGAGCTGAAAATTCCCCATATCAGGGGTTATTTTAATTCCAAGATAAGTGAATCCCTCCTCAGCGGCACTAAATGGCATTAACAGAGGCTGCTGACTTCTGTTCTTTTCCTGCAGATGCTTTATAACTGATTTACTGTTTATCTTGTACCCAGAGATAATACCAAAGGAGCCAATTAATTCAAGAAGTGCAGGAATAGTTTGCCTTAAATTGGAGAGAAATAAAACTATGTCATCTGCATAAAATGATATACGATGCTCTACCTCACCAATCTCTATACCTCTGATACTAGTATGTGTTTGAATGGCTATGGCCAAAGGCTCTATGGCAACAGTAAATAAAAGACAAGGGAGAACCATGTCTCATGCCTCTGTGTAATCTAAATGGAGAACCCATCCATTTTCTAAGCCGCTTCTTCGTCAGGGTGGCGGGGGGTGCTGGAGCCTATCCCAGCAGTCATCAGGCAGAAGGCAGGATACACCCTGGACAGGTCGCCAGCAGGGCAGACAGACAGTCACTCAAACGCTCACACCCAGGGGCAATTTAGCATGTCCAATCAACCTCACTGCATGACTTTGGACGGAAACCGGAGAACCCGGAGGAAACCCATGCAGACACGGGGAGAACATGCAAACTCCACACAGAGAGAACCCAGATCACCCAGACGGGGAATCGAACCCAGGCCCTCCTCGCTGTGAGGCGACAGCGCTACCCACCACGCCACCGTGCCGCCCACCGTGCCAAATTCTAGCAGATGGGTTTGCATAGAGAATACGAATCCATTTTATGAATCCATCTCCTACACCCATTCTCTGGAGAACATCAAACATACACTGCTCAAAAAAATAAAGGGAACACTCAAATAACACATCCTAGATCTGAATGAATGAAATATTCTCATTGAATACTTTGTTCTGTACAAAGTTGAATGTGCTGACAACAAAATCACACAAAAATCATCAATGGAAATCAAATTTATTAACCAATGGAGGCCTGGATTTGGAGTCACACACAAAATTAAAGTGGAAAAACACACTACAGGCTGATCCAACTTTGATGTAATGTCCTTAAAACAAGTCAAAATGAGGCTCAGTATTGTGTGTGGCTTCCATGTGCCTGTATGACCTCCTTACAATGCCTGGGCATGCTCCTGATGAGGTGGTGGATGGTCTCCTGAGGGATCTCCTCCCAGACCTGGACTAAAGCATCCGCCAACTCCTGGAAAGTCTGTGGTGCAACGTGATGTTAGTGGATGGAGCGAGACATGATGTCCCAGATGTGCTCAATCGGATTCAGGTCTGGGGAACGGGCGGGCCAGTTCATAGCTTCAATGCCTCCATCTTGCAGGAACTGCTGACACACTCCAGCCACATGAGGTCTAGCATTATCCTGCATTAGGAGGAACCCAGGGCCAACCGCACCAGCATATGGTCTCACAAGGGGTCTGAGGATCTCATCACGGTACCTAATGGCAGTCAGGTGAATTTGCCAATCCTGGTGTTCTCTGGCAAATGCCAAGCATCCTGCACGGTGTTGGGCTGTGAGCACAACCCCCATCTGTGGACGTCGGGCCCTCATACCATCCTCATGGAGTCGGTTTCTAACCGTTTGTGCAGACACATGCACATTTGTGGCCTGCTGGAGGTCATTTTGCAGGGCTCTGGCAGTGCTCCTCCTGTTCCTCCTTGCACAAAGGCAGAGGTAGCGGTCCCGCTGCTGGGTTGTTGCCCTCCTAAGGCCTCCTCCACATCTCCTGGTGTACTGCCCTGTCTCCTGGTAGCGCCTCCAGCCTCTGGACACTATGCTGACAGACACAGCAAACCTTCTTGCCACAGCTCACATTGATGTGCTATCCTGGATGAGCTGCACTACCCGAGCCACTTGTGTGGGTTGTAGAGTCCGTCTCATGCTACCATGAGTGTGAAAGCACCACCAACATTCAAAAGTAACCAAAACATCAGCCAGAAAGCATAGGTACTGAGAAGTGGTCTGTGGTCCCCACCTGCAGAACCACTCCTTTATTGAGTGTGTCTTGCTAACTGCCAATAATTTCCACCTGTTGTCTATTCCAGTTGCACAACAGCATGTGAAACTGATTGTGAATCAGTGTTGCTTCCTAAGTGGACAGTTTGATTTCACAGAAGTTTGATTTACTTGGAGTTATATTTTGTTGTTTAAGAGTTCCCTTTATTTTTTTGAGCAGTGTCTATTGCCATTCAATATGGTCAAAAGCTTTTTCCGCATCCAATGAAGGTACAGCTCTATCCTCTATTTCAGTACTTATATCTACAATGTTTAATACTCGCCGAATGTTGTGGAAGGCTTGCCTCCCTTGTACAAAATTTTGGACATTTTGGTCCTCGTGTATAATTTTTGGTAGTAGGGATTCCAATCTTCTTGCTAATACTTTACACAGAATTTTTGTATCATTATTTAGAAGTGAGATGGGTCTATGCGACTTTCTATCTGTTGGACATTTCCCAGGTTTGGCCAACCATGTAATTAGCGCACAATTTAGAGTCGGGGGTAGAGTGCCAGATTTGTAGGACTCAAGATACATATCCATAAGAGGTGGAATCAATTTACTCATGAATACTTTATATATTTCTATTGGAATGCCATCAGGCCCTGGCGTTTTCCCTCCCTTCATGCTGCTAATTGCATCAGCTATCTCTTCAGCTTCCAATTCGTGTTCCAAAGAAGCAAGAATAATATGCTGGTAATATGTTTGAAATGAACTATTTATTTCTTCTGGGTCAGCTGTTATGCGTCCATCCTCATCTTCAATTGCATTTATAGCCCTCTCTGACTGCAACTGCTTAATACACCAGGCCAGAAGTTTCCCTGTTCTCTCTCCCTGTTCATAATAGCTCTGTCTTAGGCGCCACAAGCTCTTTATTGCCTGGTTCGATGACAATTCATTATATTGAGATTTTAGTATATGCAACTGTGGAATAAGAAGGATCACTACTTGAATAAATTTGCTCCTCCATTATTTTAATTTTAACTTCTAGCTTTTTAAACTTATTATCTTTTATTTTGCGGCTTGTATAACTTATCATTTGCCCCCTTAGGAAGGTTTTAAAAGCCTCCCATCTCACTGATGCCGTTGTTTCGTTTGTGTTAAGTTCAAAATACATGTCTATCTGTGCCCCTATGAACTTCAAAAAATCAGGGTCCCTTAGCCATGATGTTTGAAAGTGCCATCTTGGAGAACCTCCATGAAAGTTAGGTAGTGCATATGTAAAAGTAACTGGAGCATGATCAGAAATAACTATACTATCATCCCAACTCTTTTTAATCTGGGGCTGAAGATGGGTTGACACTAAAAAGTAGTCAGTGCGGGAGAATGTCTAATGCGTACTTGAAAAACATGAGAACATTCTAGTATTAGGGTTATAGTATCGCCAAATATCTATTAAGTTAAAATCTTTAAGGCACTGATGCAGCTCTAGTCATGTTTGTTGATGAGATATGTCTGAGCCTGTCGACCTATCAATATCTGGGGAGAGGGCACAGTTAAAATCTCCTCCTATTACAAAAAAACCTGGCATTGAGGCTAGTAAGAGAAACAGGTTTCTAAAGAATATTGGGTTATCATCATTTGTGCCACCTCTCCATGGATCACCACCTTATCGTGGTGGAGAGGTTTGTGTGCTTGAAGGACCCTAGGAGCTATGTTGTCTGGAGCAAAAGCTTCTGGTAGGGTCTCCCATGGCAAACTGGTCCTAGGTGACAGGCCAGACAAAGTGTGATCCATAACCACCCCTATGAGGACAACAAAGCAGGACTTGTGTACCCTGCCCGGATCAGGGTTACCGGGGCCCCACCCTGGAGCCAGGCCTGGGGGAGGGGCTCGCCAGCGAGCGTCTGGTGGCCGGGCATTCACTCATGGTGCCCGGCCGGGCCCAGCCCGAAGGAGCTACATGAGTCCCCCCTCCCATCGGTGGTAGCAGTAGTAGGGGTGCGGTGCATTGTGGATCGGGAAGTGCCCGAAGGCGTGGGCCTTGGCGTTCTGATCCTCGGTTGCTGAAACTGGCTTTTGGAACTTGGAACGTTACCTCACTGGCGGGGAAGGAGCTTGAGTTGGTGCGCGAGGTTGAGAGATACCGGCTAGATATAGTCGGGCTCACCTCAACACACAGCTTGGGCTCTGGGTCCAATCTCCTTGAGAGGGGCTGGACTTTTTTCTTTTCTGGAGTTGCCCATGGTGAGAGGCGGCGGGCAGGTGTGGGCTTTCTCATAGCCCCTCGACTCGGCGCCTGTATGTTGGGGTTTTCCCCGGTGGACGAGAGGGTAGTTTCCCTACGCCTTCGGGTTGGGGAACGGGTCCTGACTGTTGTCTGTGCTTATGCACCGAACAGCAGTTCAGAATACCCAGCCTTCATAGAGTCCTTGGAAGGGGTGCTTGAAAGTGCTCCTCCTGGAGACTCGATTGTCCTACTGGGGGACTTCAACGCTCACGTGGGCAATGACAGTAAGACCTGGAGGGGTGTGATTGGGAGGAATGGCCTCTCTGATCTGAACCCGAGTGGTGTTCAGTTTTTGGACTTCTGTGCAAACCACAGTTTGTCCATAACGAACACCATGTTTGAACACAAGGATGTCCATAAATGCACATGGCACCAGGACACCCTAGGTCGCAGTTCAATGATTGACTTTGTAGTCGTGTCAGCGGACTTGCGGCCATGTGTACTGGACACTCGGGTAAAGAGAGGAGCTGAGCTGTCAACTGATCACCACCTGGTGGTGAGTTGGATCAGGTGGTGGGGGAAGATGCCAGTCAGACCAGGCAAACCCAAATGTATAGTGAGGGTTTGCTGGGAACATCTGGCGGAAGAACCTGTCAGATTGATCTTCAACTCACACCTCTGTCAGAACTTTGACCAGATATCGGGGGAGGTGGGGGACATTGACTCAGAATGGGCCATGTTCCGCTCCTCCATTGTTGAAGCGGCTGACTGTAGCTGTGGTCGCAAGGTAGTTGGTGCCTGTCGGGGCGGTAATCCTCGAACCCGGTGGTGGACACCCCAGGTGAGACATGCCGTCAAGCTGAAGAAGGAGTCCTACCGGACCTGGTTGGCCTGTAGGACACCAGAGGCAGCTGGCAGGTATCGACAGGCCAAGCGATCTGCGGCTTCAGTCGTTGCCAAGGCAAAAACCCGGGTGTGGGAAGAGTTTGGCGAGGCCTTGGAAAGTGACTTTAAGTCGGCTCCGAAAAGATTCTGGCAAACCGTCAGGCGACTCAGAAGGGGAAAGCAGTGTGCCACTAGCACTGTATATAGTGGAGATGGTGTGCTGCTGACTTCGACTGAAGACGTCATTGGGCGGTGGAAGGAATACTTTGAGGACCTTCTCAATCCCACCAACACGTTCTCCAGTGAGGAGGCGGAGTCTGGGGACACGGGAATAGGCTTGTCCATTACTGAGGCCGAAGTCGCTAAGGTAGTTAAAAAGCTCCTTGGCGGCAGGGCTGCAGGGGTGGATGAGATCCGTCCCGAGTTCCTCAAGGCTCTGGATGTTGTGGGGCTGTCTTGGCTGACACGCCTTTTCAACATTGCGTTGACATCAGGGGTGGTGCCACTTGATTGGCAGACTGGGGTGGTGGTGCCTCTTTTTAAAAAGGGGGACCGGAGGGTGTGTTCCAACTACAGGGGAATCACACTCCTCAGCCTCCCTGGTAAGGTCTATGCAAGGGTACTGGAGAAGAGAGTCCGGCTTATAGTCGAACCTCGGATTCAGGAGGAGCAGTGCGGGTTCCGCCCTGGTCGTGGAACACTGGACCAACTCTTTACCCTCTCCAGGATTCTGGAGGGTTCATGGGAGTTTGCCCAACCAGTCCACATGTGCTTTGTGGATTTGGAGAAGGCATTCGACTGTGTTCCCCGGGGTATTCTGTGGGAGGTGCTTCGGGAGTATGGGGTACATGGCTCTTTGCTACGAGCCATTCAGGCCCTGTACAAACAAAGCAGGAGTTTGGTTCGCATGGCCGGCAGTAAGTCAGACTTTTTCCCAGTGAGAGTTGGACACCGTCTGGGCTGCCCTTTGTCACCGATTCTATTCATAATTTTTATGGATAGAATTTCTAGGCGCAGTCAGGGGATGGAGGGTGTCCGGTTTGGTGACCTCAGGGTCACATCGCTGCTGTTTGCAGATGATGTGGTCCTATTGGGGACATCAGGCCGTGAACTTCAGCTTTCACTGGATCGGTTTGCAGCCGAGTGTGAAGCGGCCGGGATGAGGATCAGTACCTCCAAATCTGAGGCCATGGTTCTCACGCGGGAAAGGGTGGAGAGCCCTCTCTGGGTCAGGGATGAGCTCTTGCCTCAAGTGGAGGAGTTTAAGTATCTCGGGGTCTTGTTCACGAGTGATGGTACAAGGGAGCGGGAGGTTGACAGGCGGATTGGTGCTGGGTCAGCAGTGATGCGGGCTCTTTACCGGTCTGTTGTGGTAAAGAAAGAGCTGAGCCGTAAGGCAAGGCTCTCGATTTACTGGTCGATCTACGTTCCCATCCTCACCTATAGTCATGAGCTTTGGGTAATGACCGAAAGAACGAGATCGCGAATACAAGCAGCTGAAATGAGTTTCCTCCGCAGGGTGGCGTGACTCTCCCTTAGAGATAGGGTGAGAAGTTCGGTCATCCGGGAGGGACTCGGAGTAGAACCGCTGCTTCTTCACGTCGAGAGGAGCCAGTTGAGGTGGTTCGGGCATCTTGTTAGGATGCCTCCTGGACGCCTCCCTTGGGAGGTGTCACAGGCAAGTCCACCGGGGAGGAGACCCTGGGGAAGACCCAGGACATGCTGGCGTGACTATATCACCCAGCTGGCCTGGGAGCGCCTCGGAATCCCTCCCAGGGTGCTAGTGGAATTGGCTGGGGAAAGGGAGGTCTGGGCTTCATTGCTCAGGATGCTGCCCCCGCGACCCGAACCCCGGAGAAGCGGAAGATGATGGATGGATGGATGGATGGATGGATCATTTGTGCCATATACATTTACTAGATTTAATGGAACAGACAAGAGTTTTCCTTGGATAATGATATATCTCCCTGAGCGGTCGCTGATTGTATTGGTTACTTGAAAAGGGACTGATTTATGTAGCAAGGTAATTACACCTCTTGCATGAGAGGAAAATGATGCAAAAAATGTCTGATCAGACCACCTTCTTCTTACTCTATCTATATTGTCGGACGTTAAGTGCGTTTCTTGGAGGAAGACAATTGTAGATTTTAATTGCTTTAGACTGCTCATAACTTGTTTCAGTTTAACAAGGTTGTTTAACCCTCTTACATTCCATGAAGTGAACTGAATCTCAGCTTGTGAAGCCATTGTGCTGGACTGTAATTGACTAGTATTTTGAATACTCATTCTGACTGCTGTAAATTGAATTAATCGTACACTCAAAAACAAACATGTTGTTTACACAAACAAAAACACTTCTGTAACCAAATATTCCTACTCTTTTCATAACCCAGTAGATTTCCCATCCCTTGCAATTCGACCTGGCTATGGGGCAAAGCCGATCCACATGCTGAACTTTCGTGGGGAGCCACATAGTGCATGCAACAGACCTAACCTATCCCCTGTCACCCCCATAGAGTTGTGTAAACACCATTTGAAAGAAGTTGAAACTGTAAACCATTAACAATTACATCATTCGCCTGCCCTCGAACAGAATGGCGCCCTTGTCCTGGCTGCCATCATGGTCCTCTCTGCCTCACTCATGCGGGTTTCATGGGCATGCAGCATCTGTTGGACATTCTGAATAGCGGTGAATAACTTGTCAAATCTAGATGTGAAGTCGTCATTCATCGTTTGGATGGCTTGTAGTATCTCGCTTGATGCTAGCTGGTCTCGGCTGTTGCTAGCCTCCACCTGAGCTGTTACGTCCGTAGATTGCAGCTCCACATAGATTTCTGTTTTCGTTGTTTTCTGCACCGTTCTGAGTGGTTTTGCTGTAGGCATTTTGTCTGTAGTGTAAGCTGTTTCGATTTCAGAATTAACGTGGCTAGTAGTCTTTAGTGCCGAATTTTCCAGAATATTTGCGACGGGCTCCGGTTTGCATCTATCTAGCACCACTCCATAACCCGGAAGCCCCCAGATTTTATGAGAATTAAGGACCTCCCTCAAAGTTAAAATTAAATATACAGCAAAACTATATCATTTCCTCAAAAAATAATTACAGTCCATAGCAAGGTTGAGAGAACAAAGAGGTTCAGAGATTGAGACAGAAGATGCAACGTAACTTGTGTCAGGGTTAGACTGAGACAGAACTGGATCATAGAGAGAAAAGAGGGCTGAAGGAGTGATAGATGTAGGGACTGGATTAAGAGTAGGTTTCCTGACAGAAACTAAGAAAGCTGGATCAGGGGCCACTACTATGAATGGGTCAGGCCAGAACAGTAATACTAAAATAACAGTCGAAGAAGAGTTGACTAAAGCCATGACCCTGAGCCAAAAACAGCTCTTTATTGAGCAACCAGACAGGAAATAGGCACATGGCAACAAAAACTCACAGGAGAGGTCACCACCAGCCACAGGCTTCACCCTAATGGTAAAACCCCCACCCCAACTCAAACCACAACACAGAACATCCCAATTGACACGTTTACATAACCTAACCAACTTCACCATAACAAATCTATCATCCTGTTGACCCACATAGTCCAAACAAAGTCCCTGTGGTACATGGAGGTACTCTGTTCCCCATGCCAAGCAGTGTTGCCTAGAGAAGTTGCTTGAGAATGTCCACTGTTCTATTTCACGCAAATGCCGCACACTTTTGCTTGGTCAGGCGTGCAGCCAGTCATCTGTCAGGGCTGCAACCACACCACAGTGGTCCCTTAACGCACTCCACTCTGGGTTTGTTGCCATGCTCTGACTTGGAGGGACTGTGACTGACAAGGAACCAATGGTGCACAGTGACCAAATAAATGTAATTTGTATATCTGTACTTTACTGTAGTATTTCCATTTTGAAAGACTTTCACTACTACATTTCTACTACAGTCAAATATCACTATGTATCATTACATTTTGCGAAATCTGTCGTTCCTTTTGGCTTATGTGTATATAAAAATGTAACATGACAAAACAAAAGAAGCGCGAAGCAAGAAGACCAATCAGGGTGCACACTTTGTTTTGAGCTTATTTTGACCTGTTGGTTCAATGTCAGGAGTGTCTATTTTAACATAAATGATGGAACAAACTTAAATAGAAATATGTATACACATGCAGTTGTGACTGATGTGTCTTTTTTCTGAATTTATACAAACACTTTAATTTTATAGTAAATTCATTTTGGCTAATTTATGTTTATGAACAGATGATTGTAAGACATCAGTGTCAGACTAATTAATGACATTCTATTAAAATATTGGTTTACCAAGAGTGACACTGGAGTACTTTCACTTTAAATGAGTTCATGAAGCAAGAGTTTTGTTACAAAAATGTTTTAGTACTTTTACTTTCGATACTTAAATTCATTTGAAGGCAAATACTTTTGTACGTTTAAGTGGAGGTCTAAATGAAGGACTTCTACTTTTACTTGAGTAATATTTTACCTTGGATATCTCTGCTGTAACTCAAGTACCTGATTTGTGTACTTCGTCCACCACTGCATGTAACTGAAAGACCACTGAAAGCAATGTCTAGCAGATGAGTTCATAGATGCTGGAGGGTTAAAGTCTGTAAAGCCATCTATCCTGCAGCAGTTAAGCCGGGAGTGCCATCTGGACATAACTGCCAGGCCAACGTTTATGGTAACCCTAAAAGGAAAGAATTAAAATGATGTACTTAGACCATTACTCAAAATGTACCTTGAATGACAAATGCAATCCCCTGTATCAGGAAGTCAAGACTTAACTCCATGACCATTTGAATAAGGGGTGGATTACACAATCTAAGTCTAAATACTCTTCCCTAGTTGACTGAGCAAAAAGGATGGCACTTTACAACTCTACTGTGATTATAGACTACTTAAACAAAGATCAGTGCCTGATGGTCATTCAATACCATGTCCAAGAGCTGGCCATGCTGAGCTGTTCAAGTGACTCATGATTTTTGCTGCAAAGGCTATTTGGATGAGAGTAAACCCCCCATGGAAGTAGACTCCACACTGCTTTTGTAATATGATAGGGGTTATATGAGTGTATTTGGTTAGTCCTTGGCAGCATGTTTTCCAAGTACTCCATATAGGCATGAGGAGAATATTTACCAGCAAATTACTAGAACCAACTTGAGCACTGGGACTAGATTGTTTTTAATGAACATATATGCACTAAACAATGCTCTTTTTCATTTGCGACAATACCGTCACATTGTGTAGTCCTGCCACTGGTGTGATGAATGTCAGAACAGCTTCCATCTTTCATTAAATCAAATTTTCAAAACAAATCAAATCAAATTTATTTGTGTAGCGCCTTTCGAACGGATGTTGTCACAAAGCAGCTTCACAGAATTCCAGAAAAGACAAAATTTTAACAAGAATGTAAAACCTCCCCCGGTGGGCAAGCCAGTGGCAACAGTGGCAAGGAGAAACTCCCTCAGAACTGAGGAAGAAACCTTGGGAGGAACCAGGCTCACCAGGGGGGACCCATCCTCCTCTGGTCAAACTACCTACAAGTGATTATACTACTAATATTAATAGCAGTAGTATTAGTAGTAGTAATAGCTAGGAGTCTACAAAAACATCAGTATTGTGTGGGCAGCTAGTCCAAGGTAGGTGGCGGTAGCTGGGACGTGGGCAGCTGGTCTGAAGTGGGTAGCAGGAGGGCTCAACAGTCAGTCGTCCTTCAGTGTCCGGCCGGACATGTGGGCGGTTGTATACTCAGAAACAAAGGCAGGGAGAGGGAATTAGTTTTATTCTGTCAGTTTGTACGTAAAACAGGGAATGTAAACATTTACAGAGTGTGGTTAATGACTCCGGCAGATATGACTATATCAGCTTAACTAAAAGGAGAGAATCAGAAGGACACAGACACGAGAGCACTCTGAAAAAGTTGGGAATCCCTCCGCTCTACTGTCCACAAACCTGAGTGACCACGTGCGAGCAGTGGGACGACAGCACCAGCATCTCAATTTACTGTAATTCCCTGTGTCCATGGACCCCTGGATCTGCTGCCTTTATCTAAGGGGGAACATTAGCTACCAAAAGCTAAACTGAACAAGTGAGTTTTCAGCCTAGTTTTAAAGATTGAGACTGTGTCTGAGTCCCAAATATTTTCTGGAAGATCATTCCAGAGTTTGGGGGCTTTATAAGAAAAAGCTCTTCCCCCAGCTGCAGCCTTATGAATTCTAGAAACTATTAATAAGCCAGCACTCTGGGATCTGAGTAGACGTGATGGCTCATAATGGGAAATAAGGTCCCCATGTAGGGCTTTATACGTCAATAAAAGAATTTTATAATCAATACGGAATTTAACAGGCAGCCAATGAAGTGATGATAGCACTGGACTGATATGATGAAATTTTCTAGTTTTAGTGAGGACCCTGGCTGCGGCGTTTTGGACTAATTGAAGTTTGCTTAAATTCCTGCTAATACATCCTGACAGTAGTGTGTTACAGTAGTCTAGCCTGGAAGTAATAGAGGAATGTACTAGTGCTTCTGCCTCATGCAGGGATAAGGCATTTCTTATCTTGGCAATGTTGCGAAGATGTAGAAAAGCTGTCCTAGTGATGCTGCCTATGTGTTGATCGAATGTTAAATCTGAATCAATTATGATACCAAGATGTTTTGCTGCTGAGCCAGGTGTGACCGGAAAGTCGTCGAGATTTAAAATTAAATCTGGTAATTCATTTCTTGCCAATTTAGGACCCAGAAGAAGAACCTCTGTTTTGTTACTGTTTAGTAGGAAGTTCCATAACATCCAGCATTTAACATCTTTTACACAGTTCTCTATTTTCTTTAATATGTATTTGTCATCAGGCTTGGCTGATATGTACAGTTGCGTATCGTCTGCGTAACAATGAAAGTTAATGCCATGGTTACTTATAACTGTGCCTAACGGTAACATGTATAGTGTAAATAATAATGGTCCTAAAATAGAGCCTTGCGGAATTCCAAATCTTTCTTTTGAATATCCATCCATCCATCCATCCATTTTCTAAGCCACTTCGCCGTCAGGGTTGCGGACAGTAGTGGGTTAGTGGGTTATCTACCTTCTCAAAGTGAATATTAAAATCTCCTACAATTATTACTTTATCGTTGCACACAGCCAGGTTTGCAGCGAAATCACTACATTCTTTTAAAAATTCAGAGTAGGGCCCTGGTGGTCTGTAAATGTTAAATAATGAAAATAACCAGATTTGTAACATGAATGAAAAAGACCTCAAAGTAAGTGAAAGTGTCACATTATTTCTGACTATTATGTAGAGTATTTTGGTAGATTACACAGACTCCACCACCCTTGCCTGATAATCTTGGCCTATGTGAATAATTATAGCCTACAGTGGTGGCTTCATTTAAAGCTGAATATTCCTCTGGTCTAATCCATGTGTGAAACAGAAAATGTCAAATTTATGATCGCTTATAATTTCATTTACATTTCATTACTGCTTTTGAGTTTAGTGATCTTATATTGAGCAGTCCAAATTTTAGATCTATGGCGTTAGTGCTATCATCTGAATACAGATATATATTGATTAGGTTGTTTAAACCGGCTGACACCATCCCTACCTATAAGACCAGGCCTGCCCTTGAAATGCAACCAACTGTCTATAAAGCCCACTTGATTTTCAGAAAGGCAAAGGCAAATCAAAGACATTAGCAAAGGTAAATCAAACTCTAGGAACTGCACAGGTCCAATTTAATGAAAAACACCTTTGTGGACCCACTATATGATAGCAGGCACTTGGGACATTATTTTACTCTAGTTGCATTCAGACCCCTATGATCAATATAAGATATGAAGCATACTTTTTTTCACTAAAAAAGAACCCAGATGTGGTGTTCAGACACTTGCAAGATTGTGCTAATGTTTATGTGGGCTGATTAGAAAGTATTAAAGCTGGTGGAACTGTAATAAGTGCTAGAGAGCGCGTCACTGCGAGCGACTGAGAGCGCGTCACTGCGGTAAAGTTTTTTGTGCTATCAGCTTCTAAATTGACAAAAAGCGGTAAGTGGCTGAAATATCATGGCTTCTGCTGGTTGTTTTGTCTGCGCAGAGTGTGGCATGTTTATCCTAACGCCCTTTTCCGCCTCTAGCGATAGTGATAGTGTTTGTGCTAAGTGCCAGTTAGAAGTGCGTATCCGGGGACTATTAAGGAACAGGCAGCCAGAGGCAGCGTTAGCAGCTCCGGGTGCCCTAGGGAGAGTTAGCACCCCATCGACTCCGGCGTCAGAGCCATCACAGCGGGGCGAATGGTTGACGACTCGGCGGTCTAGCCAGAAAGCTAAGGCTAATGCTAGCGCTGAGGCCAAAGCTAGCCCACCGGAACACCACGCTCCTCCAATTCGCGTGTCAAACAGGTTTGCCCCGCTCAGTGAAGCACCCACTGTGAAGCTTATTAAAAGCACTCTGGTCATAGGAGACTCGATTGTTCAACACGTGAAGTTAGCTACTCCTTTAGGGGCGCCAGCGTTTACAGATAGATACTTATCGGGAGCCAGAGTGCCGGACATTAGTGGCAACCTTAGATTAGCTGATAAGAGATATTCAAGGATAGTCATTCATGTAGGGGCCAATGATATCCATCTGTGGCAGTCTGAGGTAACTAAGGCTAATATTAGAGAGGTGATTAAACAGGCCCAGACGATGTCCGATGCCGTAATCTGCTCTGGCCCCATCCCAATGCGGCACGGCGCTGAAGCCTACAGCAGGCTTACGGTGTTAAACTGCTGGATGTCCAAGTGGTGTTCCGAAAATCAAGTGGGCTTTATAGACAATTGGTTACATTTTGAGGGCAAGCATGGTCTTATAGGTAGGGATGGTGTCCACCCTACGCAGGAGGGTGCTGCCTTACTGTGAACCCACGCAAGTCAGCTGGTCCAGATGGCGTACCCGGGAGAGTGCTTAAAGTCTGCTCTAAGGAATTAGCAGGAGTGTATGCAGACATTTATAACACCTCACTCTCTCTCTCGATCGTGCCGGCAAGCTTCAAACTGGCCACCATTGTGCCAGTTCCTAAGACAGCTAGCACTACCTGTCTGAATGACTGGAGACCTGTTGCCCTAACCTCCATCATAAGCAAATGCTTTGAGAGGCTGGTTAGGGATATCATCTGCTCCTCACTGCCTGCCACCCTGGACCCACTCCAGTTTGCGTACAGGCGGAACAGATCCACGGACGATGCAATCGCCCTGACCCTGCACACTGCCCTCTCCCACCTGGACAAGAAGGACACGTATGTGAGAATGCTGTTTGTGGACTACAGTTCAGCATTCAACACCATCGTTCCCTCAAGGCTCGACATCAAGCTCCGGGATCTGGGTCTAAACAGGACACTGTGCAGCTGGATCCTTAACTTCCTGACGGGTCGACGGCAGGTGGTAAGGATGGGCAACATCACATCCTCCTCTCTGACCCTCAACACTGGAGCCCCTCAGGGCTGTGTGCTCAGTCCGCTCCTGTACTCCCTGTACACCCACGACTGCACAGCCAGACACAGCTCCAATGTCATCATCAAGTTTGCTGACGACACAACGATTGTAGGCCTGATCTCCAACAACGATGAATCGGCCTACAGAGAGGAGGTTAACATCCTGGAAAACTGGTGCCAGGAGAATAACCTCTCTCTAAACGTCAGTAAGACTAAGGAGCTGATCGTGGACTTCAGGAAGCAGGAGAGAGTACACTCCCCGATCTCCATCAATGGGACTGCGGTGGAGAGGGTCTGCAGCTTTAAGTTCCTTGGTGTTCACATCAGCGAGGATCTGACATGGACAGAACACACTACACGGGTGGTGAAGAAGGCCCAACAACGCCTCTACTTCCTCAGGCGGCTGAGGAGGTTTGGTCTGAACCCCAGCATCCTCAGGACTTTCTACACCTGCACTGTGGAAAGTATCCTGACTGGCAGCATCACCACCTGGTACGGGAGCTGTACCGCCCTCGAAAGGAAATCCCTGCAGAGGGTAGTACGCACAGCACAATATATCACGGGAGTTCAGCTCCCAAACCTTCTGGATTTATACACCAGCCGCTGCCTGAAGAAATCCAGAAAGATTATGAAGGACCCCTCCCACCCAAGCCACTGCCTGTTTTCACAACTGCCGAGTGGAAGGAGGCTGAGAAGCTTGAAGACCAGAACCAACCGGTTCCGAGACAGCTTCTTCCCCCAGGCGACCAGACTGTGGAACAGTCAGTAGAACAGTGTTCTGCCCTACCCACCCCACTGCCACCCCATACGAACTCAATGCACTCTGCACTTTACCCTGCACTCCACTTACTTCACTTTACACTGCACATTCGGACTCATTCTCTACCGTGCACTTTACTCTAGTGACTCCAAGTCACCTACTGGACTATCTCCGCACTCTCACACATACAAGATTATTGCACATGTACACAGCATTGCAGTATCTTATTTTATGACCTTCTACCTCACATTCAGTGCAATATGTCTGTGTATATTGTTTAAGTTAGTTTATTTCATATCTATATATATATATATATATATATATATATATATATATATATATATTTTTTTTTTTTTTTCCCCTCCTTCTTCTACTTATTATTATTACTATTTCCTGTTGTAAATACTGTCGCTGCATTCAGTGGGAACATGCACCCAAGTTTTTCACTCACCTGTACTCCTGTACTCTTGTGATGTGACAATAAATCTGATTTGATTTGATTTGATTTGATGCAGCATAGCACATAATCTTTTAGTTAGTCGGCAGAGTAGTGTAAACAGGTGCTGACAGTCCAGAGCCGGGACGTAAATGAAATTATAAGCGATCATAAATGACTGACTTTTTTTGTCTTACTGAAACATGGGTTAGACCAAATTAATATTTAGCTTTAAATGAAGCCACGCCTGTAGGCTATAATCATGCACATAGGCCAAGATTATCAGGCAAGGGAGGTGGAGTCTGTATAATATACCAAAATATTCTCGATATTAGTCAGAAACAATGTGACACTTTCACTTCCTTTGAGGTCCTCTCTATTCACATTACAAATCTGGTCACAAAAAAGAAGGCGTTTTCATTATTTAACATTTACAGACCACCAGGGCCATACTCTGAATTTATAAAAGAATTTAGTGACTTTGCTGCAAACCTGGCTGTGTGCAACGATAAAATAATAATTGTAGGGGATTTTAATATTCACTTTGAGAAGGTAGATGACCCACTAAAAAAGCATTTACCTCAATCCTAGACTCTGTTGGTTTTACCAAAAATGTAACAGGGCCTACACACTACTGTAGTCATATGTTAGATTTAGTTTTGACACTAGGTCTTAACATAGACAAGCTTAATATCCTACCGCAAACCACAGCGATCTCCGACCATTAATTAATTTCATATGAGCTACGACTTACGCCATAATATATATATATACGTCCCCTCGTTATTCAACAAAGCACTCAATAAAACCTTCTACCACCATACAATTTATAGAAAATCTCCCAGAGTTATCAACCCCAGTCTCCACTGCATCAGACCCAATAGAACTAGATTTACTAACCGATTATTTAGAAAATACCTTACGATCCACTTTAGAAAATATGGCCCCACTTAAAATAAAAAGAATAAGGCAGAAAAAGTTTGCCCCATGGTACAACGATAAAACCCGGACGTTATAAAACAAACAGCTCGGAAATTAGAGTGGAAATGACGTCAAACCAAACTGGAAGTGTTCCACTCTGCCTGGAAGGACAGCCTTATAGAGTATAGAAATGCTCTCACTAAAGCTCGCTCAGCATATCTGGCCTCGCTGATCGAGAGAAATAAGTATAATCCTAGAATACTGTTTAATGTGATTTCCCAAATCACAAAAAATCAGGCAGATACTGAACCAGAAATTCCAGCAACTCTCACTAGTGAAGTTTTTATGGACTTCTTTAATAATAAAATTGAAAATATTAGACAACAAATTCAACCCATAGTACTAAATCCAACTTGGCTGTCATCTGACTTGGCTGACATAAAACAAAACACAGTTGTAGAAAAGAGCCTGGAAACTTTTTACCCACTCCCACAGTTAGAAGATTACCTCTTCTGCAAATTGCACAACCTACATACTCGATGCAATTCCATCAAAATTACTCAAAGAAGTACTGCCAGTCATTATAAACCCTATCTCAACTATTGTAAACTTGTCCGTTAGTCTGGGCCATGTACCCAAAGCTTTTAAACTAGCAGTTATCACACCTCTGATCAACAAACCAAATCTTGATGTCACCGTTTTGTCTAATTACAGGCCTGTTTCTAACTTACCGTTTATATCAAAGATCTTAGAAAAAGCTGTGGCCCAACAACTTGGTTCATATCTACACAAGAACATATATATGAAAAATTTTAATTTGGATTCAGGCCACACCACAGCACTGAGACAGGTCTACTTAAGGTAACTAATGATCTTCTTCTTGCCTCTGATCAAGGCTACATATCTCTCTTAGTGCTACTTGATCTTAGCGCGGCTTTTGATACAATAGACCACAATATTCTCCTAGAAAGGTTAGAAAACATGGTTGGAATCACAGGGACGGCCCTATCATGGTTCAGATCTTACCTATCAGAATGTTATCAGTTTGTTAGGGTAAACAATTTATCTTCCAATTATTCAAAAGTAAGATTTGGAATTCCGCAAGAGTCTATATTAGGACCATTATTATTTACACTATACATGTTACCGTTAGGCACAGTTATAAGTAACCATGGCGTAAACTTTCATTGTTATGCAGATGATACCCAACTGTACATATCAGCCAAGCCTGATGACAAATACAGGTTAAAGAAAATGGAGGACTGTGTAAAAGACGTGAAAGGCTGGATGTCACGTAACTTAATCCTATTAAACAGTAACAAAACAGAGGTTATCCTCCTGCGTCCAAAATTAGCAAGAAGTAAATTACCAGATTTAATCTTAAATCTTGCAGACTTTCCAGCCACACCTGGCTCAGCAGCAAAAAAGCAGCATCACTAGGACAGCTTTTCTACATGTTCGCAACATTGCCAAGATAAGAAATGCCCTATCCCTGCGTGATGCGGAAACACTAGTACACGCTTTTATTACTTCTACGCTAGACTACTGTAACACGCTACTGTCAGGATGCACGAGCAGGAATTTAAACTCCAACTAGTCCAAAACGCCGCAGCCAGGGTCCTCACTAAAACTAGACAATTTGATCATATTAGTCCAGTGCTGGGCAGCACGGTGGCATGGTGGGTAGCGCTGTCGCCTCACAGCAAGGACGGCCTGGGTTTGATTCCCCGGCTGGGCGGCCAGGGTCCTCTCTGGGTGGAGTTTGTATGTTTTCCCCATGTCTGTGTGGGTTTTCTCCGGTTTCCTCCCACAGTCCAAAGACATGCAGTCAGGCCAATTGGACATGCTAAATTGCCCCTAGGTGTGAGTGTGTGAGTGACTGTCTGTGTCTGTCTGTCTGCCCTGCGATGGACTGGCGACCTGTCCAGGGTGTATCCTGCCTTCCGCCCGAAGACTGCTGGGATAGGTTCCAGCATCCCCCCGCAACCCTGACGGAGAAGCGGCTTAGAAAATGAATGGATAGTCCAGTGCTATCATCACTTCATTGGCTGCCTGTTAAATTACGTATTGATTATAAAATCCTTTTATTGACTTATAAAGCCCTACATGATCTTGCTCCTGAGTACTTACAAGACCTTGTTTCTCATTATGAGCCATCACGACCACTCAGATCACAGATTTATAAATAGTCCCCAGAATTCAGAAGGTTTCATCTGGGGGAACAGCTTTTTCTTATAAAGCCCCCAAACTCTGGAATGATCTTCCAGAAACTGTTTGGGACTCAGACACAGTCTCAATCTTTAAGACTAAAAACTCACTTGTTCAGTTTAGCTTTTAATAGCTAATGTTCCCCCTTAGATAAAGGCAGCAGATCCAGGGGTTCATGGACACAGGGAATTATAGTATACTGAGACGCTGGTGCTGTCATCCCGCTGCTCGCATGTGGTCACTCAAGTTTGTGGACGGTGGAGCAGAGGGATGCCAAACTGTTTCAGAGTGCTGCCGTGTCTGTGTGTCCTTCTGGTTCTCTCCTTTTAGTTAAGCTGTCATAGGCAGATCTGCCGGAGTCGTTAGCCACACTCTGTAAATGTTTACATTCCCTGTTTATGTACAATCGGATAGAATAAAACTAATTCCATCTCCCTGCTTTCTTTCCAAGTATACAATCACCCATATGTCCGGCTGGACACTGAAGGACGACCGACCATCGAGCTCTCCTGCTATCCACTTCAGACCAGCTGCCTTGGACTAGCTGTCCAGACTCCTAGTTATTCCTAATACCAACATTACTGCTATTAATATTAGTAGTATAATCACTTGTAGGTAGTTTGACCAGAGGAGGATGGGCCCCCCCTGGTGAGACTATTAATATTAGTAGTATAATCACTTGTAGGTAGTTTGACCAGAGGAGGATGGGTCCCACCTGGTGGGCCTGGTTCCTCCCAAGGTTTCTTCCTCAGTTCTGAGGGAGTTTTTCCTTGCCACCGGGGAGTTTTTACATTCTTGTTAAAATTTTGTCTTTTCTGGAATTCTGTGTAGCTGCTTTGTGACAACATCCATTGTAAAAATTGCTATAGAAATAATTTTTTTTAATTTGATTTGATTCAGTGGTTATGATACCAAATTGGGTTTTGCGCCGAGGAAGAGACGTTATTGCAATGCATTTCTTGCTGGTCTTGCGAGCATTTTGGGGATGCTAAGATTAGCCTCTTTGATTCTCTGGTTTATGACGTTTTGTGGGATGGTCAAACAGATTCACCTTCCACCTCAACATCTGTTTAAAGGGGTCCCACCCTCAATATCGAGGCATACAGCTTCAGTTTCTCAGCACTCAAGCCACCATGTTTAGGGATTTTCATTCATCAGGCCACCCCGGCACTCACGGTCTTGTGTGGTATAGAAAAACTGACAACGGGTTTGCTGAAGATCGGGTTTCGGATTATGCACCCATCGACACAGTCAGTAGCCCTGTGAACTAAAGAAATGATGAACCAGCGTGACACCAGACCACAGCTTCTCGACCATTTCAGCGACGATACCAACACTGATGGTGATATGGCGTGCAGTGGGGATCAGCCAACACTATCCAACACATCAGACAAGTGGTTAGACCATTTGTGTGAAGATTTTGCACGTGCAAATATGACTTTCCTGCATAAACCATTTTATTTACCAGTACCAGCATGCATGGAAGACGATGGACCACCATGACTGTAATGTGCTACCCGAACCAGAAACCCTGGCTGAATGCAGAGGTCCACAGAATTCATAGAAAGAGAGAGTTAGATGTGAGCTGACGTAAAAGGCGCCAAAGCTGCATACGCTGGGAAGATCCAGGGTCATTTTTCTTCCCAGGATCCACGGAGCATGTGGTGGGGCATCAAGTGCATCACAGACCACAACACCAGAGATGCACAATGCAGTAGGGTTCCTTCACTGCCTGATGCTCTCAATAAGTTCTATGCCCACTTTGAGAACCTAAACACCCCCCCCAGCACCAGACTCACTCCAGCACCTGGAGAACAGCCCCTCAGTGTGACCCAAACTGAGGTGAGGAGGATCCTGAAGAAGATTAGTCCCCGCAAAGCTGCTGGCCTGGATAACATTCCGGGGTGTGTGCTGAAGTGCTGTGCAGACCAACTCTCCGAGGTGCTGACAGACATCTTCAACTCCTAATTAATCCAGGCAGTTGTCCCCACCTGCCTGAAGACCACCACCATCATCCCAGTCCCCAAGAGCTCCACAGTGACAGAACTGAATGACTATCGGCCAGTAGCCCTCATAGTCATGATAGTCACAAAGTGCTTTGAAAGACTGGTTATGAGCCACATCAAGGCCAACGTTGACGTCACTGGGGATCCACACCAGTACGCGTACTGGAAAAAACGATCCACAGAGGATGCCATCTCCTCTGTGGTCCACACTGCCCTCACCCACCTCGAGAGTAAGGATTCTTACGTCCGTATGCTCTTTGTGGATTTTAGATAGGCCTTTAACACCATGATTCCCCAGACCTTGGCTTACAAACTCCATACACTTGGACTGAGCACCTCTCTCTGCAATTGGGTCCTGGACTTCCTCACTAACAGGCCGCAGTCTGTGAGGATCCACAACATCTCCTCCTCCACCATCATCCTCAGCACTGGCTCCCCTCAGGGCTGTGTGCTGAGCCCCCTCCTGTTTACACTGCTCACATATGACTACTCAGCCATCCATCCAGGCTGTCATATTGTAAAGTTTGCGGACGATACGGCAGTGGTTGGATGCATCACAAATAGTAATGAGTCTGGCTATAGGCAGGAGGTGGAACACCTGGAGAGTTGGTGCAGTGAATCCTACCTGGAGTAATAACACTTCCAGCCTGATCAGGAAGGCACATCAGCGCCTCTACTTCCTCAGAAGGTTGAGGCATGCTGGACTCACCTCATTTTACAGATGTGTGGTGGAGAGCGTTCTGTGCTCCAGCATCACTATCTGGCATGGAAGCTGCTCTGTGGCAGAAAGGAAGGCTCTGCAGAGGGTGGTGAGGCTACACAGAGGACTGTTGGAGTCAGCCTTCCCACCACCATGGACATTTACACATCCAGATGCAGAAAAGGGGCCATTGGCATCATGAAGGACCCCACTCACCCAGCACACACACTTTTTGTCCTGCTCCCCTCAGGTAGGAGGTTGGGGAGAATTAAGAGTAAAACAACCAGACTGAGGAACAGCTTCTTCCCTGAAGCTGTAAGACTCTTAAATTGCAATTAGACGTCACTGCAATGGCACTTCATGTCCACGTATTTATCTCTGCTGCTGTACTGAACCAGTGCCCCCACTGTATCACCCCTAACACATGTGACTTTATACATGTCACTTTATATATTACCAGTATTAAGATGTACACCTTCTACCTCGTACTCATGCTGCTGTTGTTCATGCTGCTGTTATTTGCACCCTTTATTCCACCTCATGTACCATATGTGATGCGAATGACAATAAAGCCTTATCTTATCTTATCTTATCTTATCTTATCTTATCTTATCTTATCTTATTAATTGGTCCAGTATCCACGGCCTCATCCGGCTTTTCTGTGAAACTGTTCTGGTCCCACAGACAAAATTATTTTTGACAAACATCAGCAACTACAAATAAATAAAATAATAATAATAAAAAATTGTGACAAACCTTCACAAAGTTGAGATAATCCTTCAGTACTTCTAGTGAGGATCTAGTGAGGATCGATTCAAGCTCAGATGCACCTAGACCAAGGAAATCCTGTTAAACAAAGAAATATTGTGATGGTATTTGAATTACTTATAACAGAATATTAGGCAAAAGTGTACAGCATGCAGCATGCCCACCGAGAATGTTGGAGTCCATGGCTTCAATCAGTTTTTCTCAACAGCAAAGGCTTGAGTTGAAAGTATGTGGGGCTGCAATTGCATGGCTCTATATACCATTTTCACACCTCTTCTTATCCGTCAGTGTATCAATCCGGATTTTGATTGGTTAGACATCACACACCCCTCAACCCACCCACATGCCAGCATACACAAAATTTACATTTCTTTCCAAAGCTAATTTACAAAAAGGATATTTCTTCTTTTTAAATTTCTTCTAAACCCCCTGAAAAGGCCGCCAATCTTATGGAAGAACCTTGCAGCATCATCACTGACAAAACCCAAAATAAAGTTCAGAATCTCTCCAATTGATTCTGTGTGTAGTTTGTTGTGTTTGCATGCGTAAGTAACTGAAAACCTTATTGTAGCCTTTAAAAGTACAATTACACATTATTCTATACCTACAAGACTGACTATCTTCTTTACACAATGTGAACGTTGTCGTGTGACCAAAAGTCACTCGTTTGTGTTTCTAACCAAATTCATCAGGTGTGAGAGTAAATAGTGTAACAGTCTCTTTTACATTGTTAAAAACAAAACTGACAACATGTTCTTTGGACAAATTCAAACCTGCTCACACTCCGGAACCTTATTAAATATTTTACAAACAACCAGAGCATTCATTAACAAAAATAAAAAATTAATAAACCTTTCTCTGGAGCAAACAGTTTCAGTAAGACTAAATAAATGTTTCAAATTGGTCTAGACATTCTGGCACTTTTTAAACACATTTTTGGAACCACACTGATGAGGGGGTGTCGTAAAACACGCACCCCAGCCTGACCTGTCCCTCAAACCGGCCTGTCACAGAGAGGGGGGTCATACGTTTACCTGTCACAGAGGGGTGATAAATCTAGGTTATAAATCAAGGATCATAAATCATGGGTCATAAATCACACAGGGGAGGGTCATAAATCATACACTGATCAAAAGTGTAGGATACATACTACTTAGGTAAGTGTTAAGATGCAATATTCCAAATATCAGTAAAATATTAGAGCAAAGGACAACTGTATGCGTAAGCAAGATCTGTCAACTGTCAAAGCCAGAATCCAACTCATAAAGGGTCAGGAACCCTAGAAGGAGAGCTGTGTATCATTTAGTGCAATTTTTTTGCTTTGCTTTCATTGTTTTGACATAGACACACACGCACATACTTTCTAAGCCGCTTATCCTTCTGGGTCCTGGTAGGGAGCTGGGGTCTATTCCAGCAGTCATTGGGCAGAAGGCAGGAAACACCCTGGACAAGTCCATAGCAGGGCAGACAGACAGACATATAGGGGCATTTTAGCATGTCCAAATGGACTGACTACATGTCTTTGAACTGTTGACCCTGGTCTCCTGGCGAGAATTGTTCCCACTGTACCAATGTGCTGCCCTTGATATGGGGAGTTGTAAATAATATGTTACATCATTTTAATGTTATTTATTTTCGTTTTCATTTTATTGTCTCTTATTGTTGAGATTCTATGTTTATCTTTTTTATGTCAGGGAGTGAAACCTGGGCTACTAAACAAAATGGTCATTACCAGACCAAGACGTGACTGGCTCATGGAAGGAGGAATCAGGTGAAGTAGTGTGCCTACTGTAGGCTACTAGTGGTTTCTCCAAAAAAACAAGGCTTTCATTAGTGTCAAAAACCTGCAAACATTATATACAATTTCAGTGTACAATGGGTAGGTAATAATGACACATCAGACATCAGACATAGACTTCATCAGACCGTGCTTTTTTCCAGGATGTATACCTGTGTCACTGCATGATGGGATGCTTAATGCTATTATTATCTTTTACAGAAGTACACTCTATAAGTGCTTGGTTGGGGACCCAGTTGACATTTCCTTGCTACAAATTGGAGACACATACAAAAACTTTGATGTTACAGAGAAACCTCTAGCAGCTTCTGTGGGCATCTGTAACAAAAAGACCCTTGTTGAGAAAGCTTTTTGCTTAGCTCAAAATGGGAGTGTGCTCATGTCAGCACCCCATATTGCCAACAAAGTCAGTCAAGATGTGCCAGGATCCTCCACTTTACCCTCGGCTGAAGCCTGAAGTACAGGCTTAGACCAACAGTGTGTATGCATGTGCCCACTGAGGAGGAGCACTTCCACCTTAAAAGAGCTTGATAGTCACATTAGACATGGCCCATGTAACAAGTCAGCTTAATCCAGGTGCTTGTGGATAAAACGTAGAAGATTGGGTTTATTATCACAAGGCAAAACCGTGGTCAAAGAACAGGTGTGGCTTGACACCAAAAAACATATAAGGATCACAATGGTGAGCATAACACCAGGCAAAACAATACAAAAGGCCACGGCAAAAGATTTGGTCAAAAAGCAGGCAAACAGATTCAAAAACACAAAACAGATATCACGAGCAAACGTACACAAGGATCAGGCAAAAGGCAGAGTCAGGGAAACAAGGCAATAGTCATAAATCTGAAAAATGTAATCAGAATAAACACTCAGCAAGTTGACTAGAAAGCAAAACCACATACTGAAGCTAACTAAAGCCCGTGCTTGTATACTAAGCTGTTCCCATTAAATGATAATGAAACAGGTGAAACCACTTAGTATTCAGGAGACTGTGATCTCTGATAGTTGTGCAAGAGAGTTCATGTGATTCCATGTTTTATTGTGGGCAATGGAGTCCATCTTGGATTCCAAGTCAGAAGGAAGTTGCACTGTCACCTGATCTCGCAGAGTAGACTGGGAAATGAAGTCCATCTCAGTCGGAGAGTTCACCAGATGCGTGACAGCCCATAAGATTGATATAGCGACAAGAAAGCAGGCTGCAGACTGGCAGTGCCAACAGCTCTATAGGCCTAGGGTCACCTCCTCATTTTTAAAAAAGGTATATTGTGAGGGGAGTGAGCTCTGCAGAGTCTCTTGCATAAGCAATTCTCAAAGAAACAAGGCAGACTGCAGAAATGAGAAGAGGTGCAGACATGGAGTTCACAGCAGCCCTGGAATACTGCAGGATGACAAATGTCAATTACATGCCCTGTGGTCTCGCAAGATATTGCAAATACCTTCAAATATAGTCTGGCACTTTGGCCCTCCATGAAAGCCACTCATACTACTGGCAATGTGAGTTCAACTATTGATCACTGGCCTGCAATGGAGCGACTTTGTGAATTGTGCACAGGAAGACATGCTGGTGCAGTGTATTAATGTTGAACTGAATGTAACAGCAGAATGTAACAGGAACAAACTGAATATCATATGACATAATCTGTAATTGATATAGAACCTGATGTCATCATCTGATGGTAGAGACCTCTGTAAGCCAAATGACTGCTTCAGAATAATCTCATTCAGCCTCTTTTGCCAGTTGCATCTATTTTCTCACTCACTATATCTAAAGCTGATGGTTCTGTTTTTGCATCATAATTATGGCACTGAAGCGGCAAATCAACAATTATGTTTTCTTTATTAATGAATGCATCCTTTGGTCATAGTGTTCTCTCCCAGGCATCTGGTCTAATTGCCAGCAGAGAGTAATTGTTCCAGGCAAACAAGACAGGCACAGTCTCCTCTTTGAAGCATCATCACCCACCTTGAAAGATATCTGTGGAGACGAATTGTCTACTCATAAACATTTAGACATTAAAATCTAATGCAATTCCAACAATAAAACAGCACTAGCTAGATTAGCTGGTTAGCTAGGTTAACTGAAGTCCATAGTTATTGGCGTCAGCTGTTCTTACCATCTTCTCTGACAAGCGGATGTGATGAGACCAGTTTTCTGGTTTGGTTTTATGATGCTCGACATAAAGCCTATTAGCAATAGATTGAGCATTGACAAATTTTGTAGATATCTTGAAAAACCTCAGAGTAATACAAACAGTATTAATTTAATTATTAATTAAATAGTTTTACAAAATTATCAAATTTGTGTATGATGCTGTATGTTTCCAAAATCTGTTGAAAGTTGTATAGCATACCCTCAGCTTAACACACAAAGTATACATGAACTCACAAGGCATGCCTCTATGTCTTCCTTTTTTTAGGTTTCCATTGCTGTCACACATACAGTCAGTTGAAAGCCAGAAGGCATGAAGCACAAGTGAAAGTATGAGATAACCACTAGATATATAGGAGTATATAGGATATAAGAATTAATTTCAAGTAAATTTTTTATATAAAAATACAAAACCAGAATACCAGGCAAGAGAAGGTCAAACCAGAGATGACTAGAAAATACAGTAGAATAGAAACTATTAGAATTGAGGGCTTGGCAAAACAAGTACTAATAAACCAAATACCAGGGAACCCAGGAGCCCTCAGTTCTTCCAGGGCTCCTAATCATTTTATGAAAGTAAAAATACATTACTGTAATTTTTCATTTTAATTAGGCTAATCATCTTATATTTAGGCTCTGCAAGTAAGCATCAATAATGTAATGATTGACAGGACACAGGTGCACAGCAAGGAAGATCGTAAATGCTTGATCTGGAGCTCAGAAAGTGTTGATGGGGCATGACGGTACCCCCCTCCTAATCTAGCTCCAGCTACATTGCAACCCCAGGCAGGGGGGTGACGCCAGGGTTGAGGAGCAAGACAATGCACAACAAGCAGAGCTTTAAAGGTTACTGCATAAGCCAGGACACTAGGGATCATTGGCCTGAGAAGAGAAACACGTGGTGAGAAATTGCATTTGATAGGACTTGTTTTTCTCCTTGTGGGCCTTTGCTTTCAGTGGCATACTGTGTGCCTATTAGTGCTAGACCTTCAGTCAGGGAAACAAATGTTAAAATTATCAAACGAGAAACTTTATCTGTTATAAAGTGTCAGGTGCGCTCTACTATCCCTCACTTGACAGCACTCGTGTGTTCGTTGAATCTGGTTACCAGGATCAAGAAAACAGACTATATGCAGTAAAGTTGAAGTTCCAGCAGTTTTATTATCAGACTCTGGGAGTTTAGTCTGACATTCACAATCCCAGCAGTCTTCCGGCAAAAGGCAGGATACACCCAGTCACTGGTGTCACTCGCACCTAGGGGCAATTTCGCATGTCTTTGGACTGTGGGAGGAAACCAGAGGAAACCCACACAGACACAGGGAGAACATGCAAACTCCACACAGAAAGGACCCCGGTCACCCGGCCAGGGAATCAAACCCAGGCCCTCCTTGCTGTGAGGCGACAGCGCTACCCACCACGTCACCATGCCACCCCTTTCGATATTTCCACAAAAGCTAATTTCTGGTCTATTAAGCAGTTACTGAACATATTCTGTCCATTCTATTCTGCAACCAGTTTACATTTGAAAGCAACTTGAACAGTGATATATCCACCATTAATTTAGATTCTTGGATCTGCCTATCAAAACAAAGCACAGCTATAGAATCCACAGAGCCCATCGAAGTCCAGACAAAGGATTGTCACAACATTCATACTTTCATTTGGGTGCTGCCTTGCTTCATTATTTAGATATAGATTATATAAGTACGGCACCAGCCTCAGTGGAGCACACTGAGTGTTGTTTCATTGCAAAAATAATCATTTTCATAGCTAAAATAACCAAGTTGGTAACATCAACAAATATCATAGCTATAGACTAGTTTTTCTCAGGGTGGTTGGCTTGCTTTCAGGACCCTGCCTAAAAGATCTAACATAACGAAGGAGTTACAATAGTGAAAGAGATACTTTCCATCTAATTGGAATTGACAGCTGTTTGCTCAAAATACAAAATCATGAATCTTAAACAATGTATGACATAAGTAATGTGAGCCAGGTAATTGCCCTTGCAAAGTAATTAAATGCTGCTGCTACACCTCTACAAAAATAATGCAGCATAATTAAGACTCTCACAATTATGACTCGCTAAATAACCAGTTGTCTCTTACTTCTAGTACTTCAATTCTTTAACTGGATATATATCTTTTTCCTTTTAATAGGATGATTCAGTCCATGGACATTATAAGTAACTATGGTCAGGTTATTCATTTGAATCTCGCCAAGTGTTAATATTATCCCACATTTTTGTTTTCAATCCGGACCTCCATTTCAACCCAATGCACCTGTGAATTATTTGAGCTTGCGACTGCACATCTGTTGGAATCAAACGTAGTGGAAAAACAAAAAACGAACTTTCTACATAAGAAAAAATAAGAACTGACTTCCAAACACCCAACTGGTTTAACGAACATCTTATTAACCAGTTTCAGTAAAGACGGAGAGTTGTGACTAAACTCTCTCCGGGGAGACACACGCAGTGCTACCGCAACTAACTTACAGCAAGTATGCTGTGTTCCAAGTTGCCTATATACTACAATAAAATAAGATAAAATAAAATAAAATAAAATCATCTTGCCTACATCCTCTGGAGAGAAGCCCTTAAATTGTTGATTTAAATTTTTTATTTTTTTTTTCCTATACATAAACCAGCCAAACTTAACATTGTTACAACAAAAACAGAACCAGTACTCATGTAAGGCGGGTATATAATCATCGCCATCTGATAGTTTCCTGCCTACCTACTTACATCTTACAGCTGTTTACTATTCATGTTCACCTCGAACGAAAATCCGCAAATCGGCATTCGTCAATGTTGATATTCCTGCTCTGCTTGATGTCGATGCCAAGACCGAAGAATTACGCAATAACTCCCTCTGAAGATTCTCCCGATCATCCACCTTGACATGAATTCCCATCTCCTTAAGAGTGGGTGCCGCATCTGCAAGGGTCGTGAAGGTCTTCACTCCGGAGTCCAAATGGACTTTTAGCTGGGCAGGGAACGGCGACTGGGCTTTCACTTTTTTCTCTTTGAGTTGTTTTATTACCTCCCGCACCTGTTTGCGTTTCTTTTGTACATCCGGCGTGTAGTCCTAATCGAAGAAGATCTTCTGGCCTTGGTATTTCACTCCTCGCTTTTTCCAGGCTTGTTGGAGTATCGTTTCCTTAACTCTGTAGTCGGAAAACCTGACAATAATGGATCTTGGAGGGGCGGAATCATCTGGTTTCATGGTCAACGAGCGAAGTCCAATTCTTCCGGTAGTTCAAGAGAGGTACGCATCAAATTGGTTATGAAGTTAATCATATCGCTTCTTTCCTCGCCACCCAGGAGGAGGGGTTGGTGGAGGTCAAGCACCGCAAAGTCCAGGCAAGGTCTTGAGGAGGAAGACAGGCAAGGAGGAGAGACTCATAAAGGCTCCCATGAGCTTGCAAAAAAAAAGTCCCCGGTCAGACACCAGATCACTGAATCCTGAAGATGTTCTGTAATAGAAGCTCCACTGTCTCCTTGGCAGATGGAAGCTTGGGCAGTGCCACAAAAGTGCATGCCTTGGAGAAGCAGCCCATGAGGACCTGGATGACCATGGACGCACAGGAATGGGCAGCAGGTTGAGGAGACCTTGGGGCTGTGACCTGGGCACCTTGCTGCATGCATTCATCTTGCAAGATGCAATAAAGGCACAGAAGTCTCCATCCATACTAAGCCACCAAAAGCACCTGCGCAAAGATTCCAGGGTCCTAGTCACCTGAAAATGAAGAGGCATGCCCCCACAGCAAGACCCATTGCTGTACAGCTGCAGGCATGTAACACTTTCCAGGGAGACTGCCTCCGGGATCAGGCTCCTGCCATAGGGCCTCCCTGATGGTGGTCTCCAGCTCCCAAAGGAGCAGGGCCAGGATCCTAGGAAAGGGTTCTAGAGAGAGGTTAGGCCCCAGAGGCATCCACTCTCTGGACAGAGCATCTGGCTTGGTGTTCTTGGAGCCTGGCCTATAAAACAGCAGGAAATCAAAGTGGCTAAAGAACAGCACCCATCAGGCTTGGTAAGAGTTGAGCCACGTTGCTTATTGATATAGGCCAGGTTCTTGTCCAGACCTAGACATTGGGAGAGTACCACTCCCATGCCAATATCCAAGGCTTCTACTTCGACAACAAACTTCCTCTGGGTTGGGCAGCTGGAGAACTGGGGGGATGTTAACCATGCCTTGATCTCCTCAAAAGAACAAACAGATGAAACATAGAACTATTATAATTACAGAGGAAGAGTCTTTTGTTTTATTTTTTTTTTTATTTTACTTATTTCACTTTTCTATCTCAGCCTTTGTTTGAGCATGTTGTTTCAACATCCTCTTTGTCTGCCCTTTCTTGCCATTTTTTATTCCTGTTCATTGATGTGTTTTTCCCTTTTTTTCACACATGCTCCCTGGTGGTGTAGTGATAACTCAAAAACCTTTTGGGCTTTGATGGTCCAATGCCCTGAGGTCTTCTGGGTAAGGGCAGTGAGAAGAGCTGCCACTGTGCAACTGAAGTTCCACAAAAAGCTCCGGGAGAATTTGGCAAATTCCAGGAAACTTTGAACCAAGCCGAGGGAGATAGGACAGGGCCAGCCCACCATGGCTCTGATCTTGGCCAGGTCCATGCAGAAGGTGCCCTTGGACACCACAAAGCCCAAAAAGGATACCACAGAGACATGCATCACTAACTTCTCCAGCTTAATGTACAGGCAGTAGTCCTGCAATAGCTGAAGGATCCTCCAGACGTGTTCTTTGAGGGACCGGCTGTAAATGAGGATGTTGTCGATGTATACATACCCATAGTGACCCAGGTCCTCTCTCAGGACTTCAGTAATGAAGTGCTAAATGACCACCAGGGCATTCGTAAACCCACTGCCCATCCACGCCATCTTCCATTCATCCCCTGCCTAGTGCAGATGAAGTTGTAAACACTGCACAACTCCAGCTTAGTGAATATGGCAATACTCTGCTGGGTCCATGGTGGTCACACCTTTCTGTTATGGGATGGCAGGGAGACAGACCCAAGTGCAGAACCTGTGAGAAAGGGTCTTAAATTAATTAATAAGGTGATTCTGCACATTGGGACAGATCAGAGTTGCTAACCACTCTAACCACTGATGTACTGAATGGTGGTCCAAGGAGTTACCACTACACCACCAGGAAGCATGGTTGAAAAAGGGAAAAACACCTCAATGAATAAGAATAATTGCCACCTACAATGAATCAAGTATAATAAACCTAGGGCAAACTAAGGCAATAAGATGTCAATGCAAAGTGAGAGCCCTAATGATAAAACATTCTATGCTGTTTGTTCCAGCTGAGTGTAAAGGCGTAAAGATGCAAGAAACCCCTACAAAGGTTCAACCTTCCAATTATTAATACGATCTTATCTATGGTAGTCTAACCCTCTGGGGCCTAAGGGCATTTTCCTGATTTTTCATATCATCTTCAGTTTGCCTTAAAAGGCACTTGTCTATAACTTGATACTGACATGTTTCATATTAAAATGCTCCTATATCTTTAGCACTTCTTCCCTAATTGTCTGAGAGGAAAAAGGATGGCACTCTGCACGTCTGCTGTGAATATAGATTACTTAACCAAAGGTCTGTGCCCTTAGGGCAAGATGGAGGCAGATGATCTGCTGTGGCGACCCCTAAAAGGAGCAGCCGAAAGAAGAAGAAGAACCAAATGTCTGTGCCCAATGGTCATCCATAAGCTGGCCATGCTGGACTGGTCAGTTGAATGCGCATGGTTTTTGCTGTTAGATGAGGATAAAGTATACCACATAGGTTACTTAGATGAAAGTAAACCTCTCATGGAAGTAGACCCCTCACTGCTTTTGTAATATGGTGGGGGCTATGAGAATCCCATTTGGTTAATCTTAATCACGAGCATAATTTTAATGGAGAATGGAGGAAAGTTAAAGATGTCCTAGAGATGTCTGGCTCTCACACTTAGACGACAATCTAAGTATGTGAATGACTAGTGCCTAGTGCTCCAATGATATCAGCATTCCATCATGGGTTAAATCATTGCCATGATTCAATGCTGAATTTTTTAAGTGAAACTTTGTTTCCTTGGCAGCATGTTTTTCAAGGACTCCATGTAGGCACTAGGAGGCCATGTACCATCAACTGTGGGGGGGCTTAAAGGAGGCATTACATGGGAGCATTTCATGTAATTATAGTTCACAAATTATCAAGGCTGGAAAAGAAAACTGGTTTTGGCACCAGGTTAGATGGCCTGGAAGAGAAAGTTTTCTACTTTGTGTTAGAGAAAAGATTATATTAGGTTTGAAATGGCCAGACTGACCAGTGGAGTCATAACCCTAATGTTTTCAATGCTGGTGCTCATTGTGGGAAGGATGGGGTAGACTAACAAATTATGTAGTGAAACAGATGTGGCGGTCCCGTTATTGTATACCAGACTATGCCACCCCTTGGTTTATACCTACAGCAAAGGGGAGCTCTGACCATAGTAAATTCACAAATGCACGTTCAGGAAAATACAATCTTTATTAAAGAAAGCTGAGGTCATACACTGACTGTCAGAGTGGCAGCCTGTTGCAGCAGCTTTTTTCAAATTTTCTGTTTTTTTTCTCCATTTATTTTTAAAATATCTTTACTTTGATTGTTTGCCGAGGGCTTTTTTCACCAGGACACCAAACTTACAGTTTGTCCTGGTCCTCACTCTACTTTTATTTCTGTTTATTTCTCTGTCTGGAGATCCTGTACGGAGCCCTATTATTAACAATAGGGATCAGCTGTTAGCACTACGCAACACAGTAGTGCTGCCAGATAAGAGACCCTATTTCCAAAGTGAGCTGAAGAGGAGGAGACGGGGGAGTCATGCTGGAGTTATGCAGCATGCCAGAGGGAGATGTTATAGACCTGTTCTTCCCTCAGTCATCATGGGAAATGTAAGATCTCTTCCCAATAAGATGGGCAAGCTGACAGCGTTGATCCAACATCACAGGGAGTACTGCTAGCATAGCGTCATGCTGTTTACGGAGTCATGGCTAACTAACTCTGGACACAGTAGTCACTTGGACGGCTTCCAGCTCATATGGGCTGACAGGACGTCGGACAGTAGTAAGAGGAAAGGTGGAGGGCTGGCAGTATTTGTGAATGATAGATAGTGGAACTCTTGGCACATCACTATTAAGGAGAAAATCTGCTGTAAGGACATTGAACTGGCATTAGTAAGAGTCTGATCTACGTCCCCTAGAGAATTCTCGCATGTTATCGCAAAAGCTACGTACATTCCCCCTCTGCTAACCCTGAAGCTGCCTGTGATGCCCTGCACACAGCTGTGAGCAGGCTGCAGACACAGCACCCACAGGTGCTTATACTCATCTCTGGAGACTTAAACCATGTTTCTCCATCCTCCAACTTCACACAGTAAGTAACATGTCACACCAGAGACAATAAAATACTGCATCTGTTTTATGCCAACACCAAGGAGGCATATAATTCATCTCCCCTCCTTCCCCTTGGAAGATCAGATCATAACCTGTTTCATCTTCTGCCTGTGTACAAATCACTTGTACATAAGGAGCCAGCAGTCACCCACACAGTATAGAAATAGTCTGGGGAGGCTGAAGAGGTTTTGAAGGACTGTTTTGAAGCAACTGTGTGGAAGGAATGGTGTGACCCTTATGTGGAGTATATCATCAACAGATGCAAATCACACATTGCATAACAGACTACATAAACTTTTGTGTGGAAAACAGTATACCCACCAAAACTGTCCGGTGTTTCCCCAACAACAAACCATGGATTAACCCTGATATAAAGGCTCCCCCGAAGGAGCAAAAAGAGGGCCTTTAGATCAGGTGACATGGAGGCCCCCTCTCCCTCAGTTACCCCCTATTCACAACTCTCACCTCACAGCCACCTGGCCCCCTATTCCAATCTGTGCCTTATAACAGCCCAGGTGAGAAATTAGCTCAGAAAGATCAAAGTGAGGAAAGCTGCAGGTCCAGATGGTATCAGTGCCAGGCTCTTTAAGTCCTGTGCAGATCAGCTGTGTGGGATAGTTGAACACTTGTTCAACATGAGCCTTAAGCTTGAGAATGTACCACAACTGTGGAAAACATCTTGTGTGGTACCAGTGCCTAAGATGCAGAAACCAAAGTACCTCTGTTGCTACAGGCCGGTGGCACTGATGTCACATCTGATTGAGTTTACCTATCAGCCTGGCATTGGAGTGGATGATGCGGTTATCTACTTGCAACACAGAGATATTTCTCACCTGGAGAAGGCTGAGAGCACTGTGGGAATCATGTTATTTGTTTTCTCCAGTGCTTTTAACACCATACAGCCTAGGCTCCTGAAGAACAAGCTGGAGAACACAGGAGTGTATCACCACCTATCAAACTGGATTCTGGACTGTCTCACCAACCAACCACTGTATGTGAGAGTGTGGGACATTGTGTCTGACATGGAGTTCACAGCACAGGGGCCCAACAGGGTACAGTCCTGGCACTGTTCCTCTTCACCCTGTACACTGCAGAGACTGGCACCTACAAAAGTTCTCTAATGACTCAGCAATCATCTGACTAATTACAAATGAGGACGACAGAGAGTGTAGAGAACTGACCCAGGACTTTGTGGACTGGTGTCTGAGGAACCACCTCCTGATCAACATGGGGAAAACCAAAGAGATGGTGGTGGACTAAAGATGCAGTCACCTCCCTCCACCAGTGAACATCTATGGAACTGACATTGAGAGAGTGGACTCTTATAAGTGCCTGGGTACTTCATCTTAGCAATAGACTGGACTGGACAGAAAACACTAGAGCACTTTTTTGCACCATCTGCCAGAGCAGACTCTACCTGCTCAGAAGACTGGGGTCGTTTGGAGTGCAGGGGGCACTCCTGAGGACCTTCTTTGACATCTTTATGGGAATCAGCCATCTTCTGTGGAGTGGTCTGCTGGGGAAGCAGCATCTCAACTGCGGACAGGAACTTAACAGACTTATTAAGAGGGCCAGCTCTGTCCTGGGAAGCCCCACAGACCCAGTGCAGATGGGAGGATGTTAGCCAGACTTACATCCATGCTGGAAAACAGCTTCCACCCCATGCATGAGACTCTGGCAGCACTGGGCAGCTCCTTCAGTGACAGGCTGTTTCACTTTCGCAGGCCCTTCCTTACTGCTGCTGTAAGACTGTACAACCAGCACTGCTCCCAATAGAACCCCTCCACCCCCATTAGACCTTTTTTTTATTATAATTTTTTTTTTATTATAACTTTTTGATGCAGAACAATATACCAAGATACAAACTCTCATTGAGGATGTCATAACTACAAGTTACTAGCTAGAGGGCATAAAATATGATTTCAAGAAAGAAAAAAAATAATAAAAAATACAGAGTACAAAGGAGCAAAACCATACAATGACAGATTAGAACAATAAGTTTCTAGAGATATGGTGTGAGATGATTCTAGCATTTTTCCAGTTTTTTAATCTACTTAATGAAGAATAATATGATTTAAATTCATTCAAAAAGCAGAGGAAGGAGGGCATATTACCCCTCCACTTACTACAGTGAATGTGGTATTTTGCTAAAAGTATAACTACATTTATGGCATCAGATAAATCTGAAATTAAATTTTCCGGATAAAATAAAATGGCATCAACATCAAAAGAAGGAATGTTTGAAATTAATCCATCCATTTATTAATCCTAATGTCCATCCAAAAACTTTGTGAATATTCACATTTATATTTTACAAAACAAATGCTCCAGGGATTCTTCTTCTGACTTACAAAAAGCACATGAACCAACATCAAATTTAAATCTTCTTTCAAGAAACTTGGCTACAGGATACATCTTATTTATTATTTTGAAATTAGTCTCTTTCACTTTAAGAGATATGGGCCATTTGACAAACCTGGAATAAGCAAAAGCCATTGTAGTTTTATAATTTGTATTGTATGTTTCTTGAAACAATCTCTATTATAATTCATGGTAAATCTTTTTTCTCATACTATCATTGATAATCTTGTTATTACTCTTGAAGTCAACTAAGTTCCAGTCATTCACTTTTAACATGGGCATCAAAACAGTCACCTCTGAGTATACGATGACATTTTTGATTAATTGAATCAATGCTAAGGGAATCACTTTGCACACCTTCTTAAAATATTCATAACAGCTAAGATCATATTTTTCAACAAAAGATGAGAAGGTTAAAAGATACTCATGAAAATCTAAAAGATCCTTTACAAAAATAATACCTTTTTCATATCAGTCTTTTTTAAATATTGACTTCCTACCAACTGTGATTGCCCTAGTATTCCATAAAGTTGATCCATGAGGAGAGAAGTTATGTTGAAATACCATTTTCCAGAACTGAAGAATTTGTTTGTGGAAGTACGATAGTTTAACTGGAATCTTACTAATTTCAAAGTCACACTTCACAAAGAATTCAATTCCTCCCTCTTCTTCTTCTTTCAGCTGCTCCCTTTAGGGGTCGCCACAGCGGATCATCTGCCTCCATCTTTCCCTATCCACTGCCTCCTCTACTTTTACACCAACCATCTCCATGTCCACCTTCACTACATCCATAAACCTTCTCAGAGGTCTACCTCTTCTCCTTCTACCTGGCAGCTCCATCTCCAACATTCTTTGACCAATATATCCACTATTCCTCCTCAACACAGGTCCAAACCATCTCAACCTGGCCTCTCTGGCTTTATCTCCAAACTGCTCCACCTTCACTGTCCCTCTGATCTGCTCATTTCTAATCTTGTCCATCCTTGTCACTCCCAACGAAAATCTCAGCATCTTCATCTCTGCCACCTCCAGCTCAGCCTCCTGTCTTTTAGACAGAGCCACAACAACCATAGACAGAGTCTCCAAACCAAACATCATAGCAGGACTACCGTCTTGTAAACCTTCCCTTTCACTCTTGCTGCTATCCTTCTGTCACACATCAGCCCTGACACCTGTCTCCACCCACTCCATCCTGCCTCCACCCTCTTCTTCACCTCTTTTCTACACTGTCCATTGCTCTGGATGGTTGACCTAAGATATTTGAAGTCATCCACCTTTACGACCTCTACTCCTTGCATCTTCACCTTTCCACCTGCCTCCCTCTCATTCAGACACATGTATTCCGTCTTGTCTCTACTGACCTTCATTCCTCTCCTCTCCAGTGCAAACCTCCACCTCTCCAGACTCTCTTCCACCTGCTCTCTACTCTCACCACAGATTACAATGTCAAAGAATTCAATTCCTCCCAGTTTCTTACAAATGGAACCAGGAAACCACATTGAATTTTGTTGCATAATAAAGGTTTTTAGCCATGTAGTCCTAAATACACTGACTATGGCTTCAAAGTCAAATGCGTTAACACCACCCTTGTCATATTTTTTAACTAATTGGGACCTTTTAATATAATGAGTCTTATTTCTCCAAATAAAAATAATAAAATAATAGCTGAAAAATAATAGAGTTGGCTTTCCTTATATTTTGTGGTGAAGTATACATAGAATGACATGGATAGACAACCTTGGAAATACTGTCTGCTTTTGTCAACAGGTTTCTTCCAAAAATAGTCAAATCCCTTGTCAACCAATGGCTAAGACTTTTTTTCATATCTACTAAGTGGTCTGAGATGTTAACATCTTCTTTTCTAAATACATTCTTAGATACTAATATTCCTAAATATTTAACCTAATTTTCAACTCTGATTGATGAAATGTTTTTATGTATACAATTATGAATGGGAAGAATCTCATATTTTTTAATGTTAAGTCCTAAACCCAAGGCCTTGGAGAATAGCTCTTTTAACCATTAAATATTTTTTCAAAAACAATGTAGTATCATCAGCAAACTGACTAATCTTGTATTCTTGATCAAAAATTTTAATTCCTTGCAACTCGGGACTATTATTGATTTGAAGGGCTAATAATTGAGTAGTCAAGATAAACAATTTTGGGGAAATCAGGCAACCCTGACAAATGCCTCACTGGATCTTAAATCTAGAAGTAATTTAAAGTAATCCCCGGATTTAAAGAAATTGAGCTATAGATATCATTACAAAACATCTTAATTAATCCATAAAAATGATCCCCAAAACTTAAAAACTTTAAAGCATCTAACAAAAAGGTATGTTCAAGTGTATCGAATGCCTTGTAAAAATCAAGGAACAAAATCAGGAACACAATTATTTTCAATATAGTCACAATAATCTAATATGATTATGAATGTTTCTCCCCTTAAAAAAGGCTGATTGACTTTCATCAATCATATCTTTCAGTCCTCTATTCAATCAGTTAGCAAAGACATGAGCTAAAATTTTATAATCAGTGCATAGCAGAGTGATGGGTCTCCAGTTATCCAAAAAATGTATATCTCTATTAGGTTTTGGAATTAAAGTAATTATTCCTTGTTTCATTGTATTAGAGAGATTACCTGTGGAGATACATTCTAAGAAAGCTTTGTACAGCATGTCTATAATATCTTTCCAAAAAAACCTATAAAATTCAGTTGTTAGCCCATCCAAGCCAGGCGACTTCCCGGAAGACATTTTCAAAATAGCCTTATCTAACTCCTCAATCTTAAGTTGTTTTCCCATAAATTGTTTAAAATCTGCATCAATGACTGTATTAAATTCTTTTATAGCATTTAAAAAGAGAAAGCAATTTGTTTCAGAATAATTAGATTTGTACAAGTTGCAATAAAAGTCATGTATTTCTCTATCAATTTGGCTTTTGCCCTCACAAGCCGATCCATAGTCTGTTTAGTAATCTTCTTCTTTAATTGCCTTTGTTTTTCAAGATAAAAAAAAAGAAGTATTTTTCTTCCCTTCTTCAATCCAGTGAGCTCGAGAACGTACAAAAGCACCCCTGGTTTTTTCTAAGTATAAGTCACTATAACTCACTCTGTAATTTATTTAATTCAACAAGTTCCTCGGGTCTTTTCACAAAGACCATTAATATTATTAATAATATTAAGTAGTTTTTGTTTTTTAAATTTAGACAATTTTTTACTCGTACGAATTGCCACTTCTCTTATCTTAAATTTAAACCACACCCATTTACTTACAGGTGATGTTTCTAAGGCATTGATTTCCACTACCAATTGTCTAACATCTTTGCAGAAAGTCAATTCTAGAACTTAGACCATTCCTAGTGGAAGTAAACCAGGAAAACTGTGAAGTCCAAGGATTTGTAACCCTCTAGTAATCAATCAAATTTGCACTATTCATCAACTGAACAATCAGATCATCAACCTAAGTAGATTTCTGTCTAACCAAATATTGGGCACCAAATTAAAATCACCCCCAACTATAATTTTATCAGTTGAATAAGAATACTTATTATCTGTAATATGTTTACATAAGTCAGAAATCAATGTCCTGTTTTTGCCCCTTTCATTGTAGCCTTAGGCACACACTAGGATAAAGTTTTTGTCATTAATTTATGTTATCACAATCAATCAATGCCCATTTGTGTCATTAGTATGAAGTATGTGCTAGTACTAGTATGATTCTGTTAAACAGAATCATAACACTAGCTGAGTGTGATGTTCCATGACTGACAAACATGGAATCGCCCCACTGTAACTTCCAAAAATTCACATCATATTTAACAGAATGAGTTTCTTGTAGAAAAACACAAGGGCTTTTTGCTCCTTACAAAAAAGAAAAACAGCTTTTCGCTTCACATTGTTTTTTAGTCCCCTAGCATTTAACAAAATAAAAGATAATATGCTTGAAATGTTTTTAAGTAGAACACTGAATCATATGATGCGCAAGAATGAGAGTTTTTTCCTATGTACAATCAGAATAAGGTACATTTTACTTTTAAGACTTGTCAGGTGAATCAGAACAACAAACGTTTAAAATAAAGAACAGCTGTCTATGTAGGGTCGACTCTTCGGTTGTTGATCAGCGCATATCCATCCTTCAGGAAAGCTCTCTGCCCTCTCTGTCTGGCATCCCGTATTAGCGGCCACAGTTTCTTGCGAGCTTCCCTATCCTCTTTAGAGAAATCTTCTTTAAACTGGATATGCTTCTGACAGACCATGGCATCCCAGGATCTCTTCCAGACGTTGTCTTGAACCGTTTTCACCACAAACTGGATTATTATTGACTGCGGAGCGTTGTTTGAAGTTGCGAGATCACTCTTTTTACCCAAGCGATGCACAATGTCGACCATCTGTTGAAGCCGCTCCACTGAAATGGGCACCACTCTTGTCAAAATGCCAATGACAACCTGTCTGGTATCCTCCCCATCTTTTTCAGCCAGGCCGTTTAATCTCAAATTCCACCTCTTTTTGTATTGAGCTTGTTCTGTCACAGATTCTTTAAGCCATTTGATTTCCTCTTGAAGCTCACTTACTTTTTTCCACAGCAACTCAATGTTTTCCTTGTTCTCAATAATAGTGGCAGTGTTCTCCTCAATCCTTTTCTCAAACTTACGCAGAAGTTCAGTCTGTGTATCCATCTTCTTCGTCAGTGAATTCACCACCAGCAGAATGGTCTCACCATTACAATCACTGTGAAGGTTTTTGTTGCCTTTCTTATACTTTTTAGGATGGGGGGAATTAATTGGAGTGTGTGCCTGTTTGATTTTCTCAGCCTTAGACATCTGCTCATCAATTTCACTGTCTTTCACCTGTGTTTCATGAAGTTGACAAAAACTTGTGGAGTTCATATTTGACAAAAAATCAAACAAAAAAACCCCACAAAACTCACAAAACTTTCAAACTAAGTCGCTGTGTGTAGCAAAATGCACACAAATTTGTACTCAAGGACTGAAAGAAAAAACTATTCACACCAGAGCCTGCAAAGTGCAACTGCTCACTCTGCCACCTTGCACGCTTGCCCCCCACATTAGACCTCACACACCTATGGAACATACTGTGAATTTATCACCTTTTCCTGTGTGCAATAGTAACGAGTAACAAACTGTAAAAAAACTTCTAAGTACTTAACAATGTTAATCACTTGCTTGTTTTCTTGTTACTTCTGTTTTTCTTGAGTGCCTTGCTGTCCTTTTGCCGCTGTAACACTGAGATTTTCCGCATTGTGAGATCAATAAAGGATTATCTTATCTTATCTTATTAATAGTGACAAGCGGCGTCTCGCTAGAATTCATAATGCAAACAGACAAGTGACTCAGAAATGACATCCACATTCAATGCCCCACACACATCTCGTACAGGTCAGTGCAGCATTCTTTAGCTTAAAGTAACTTCAAACACTTTACTTTAAAAAGTAGGATACCTGCTGTTAAGTTTCATTACCAATGCAATTAAACAGACTTAGTGAACAGACTTAACAATAAAAAGTCAGTAAAACAAAAGTGAGAGAACATTGGTAAACTACTGCTCTTGGTAACACACTATTCAGTGAATGCCCAGAAAGTGTGTATGCATGAAATCAGAGAGCAGTTTGAAATAGAAAACTGTTATTAACAAAACAGCGCAAAACCACAAGACTAGTGGACTAGACTTTTGGGATATTGAACAGGGCAGCATATTTTTGTCGAGCAACCAGTTATGAAGAACACCATCTTTAACCATCTTTTTTTATGCTGAAAAGAGCACTACCACTACACCACAAGGGCTGTAGTAGGCTGTAAAGAGGTTGAAAAGCCGGTATGCTAGGTAGTGGGAAAATAAATTGTGGGACTGGCACACAAAAGAGATGCTTAAGATCAGATTGCTCAAACAAAAAACCTCTATAAAAGGGAAACTAAAAAGAACACAAAACCACCCTCAAGCTCGAGAGGGCATAAGCACCCAGCTCACCAACCTCCAACCTCACCAACCTTTATCCAGCATTCCCTTGGTGCAAGTGGTCAGTGCTGATTTTCGCTTGGGCTTCTGGAAGCCTAGCAGCTTTCCTGGCATGACACCCAGGCCCCCTATTGGTAGCTGGAATCTTAGACTGACCCCTTACTTAAATGCTATAGTAGGAAGCATAAGTTATGTTGCAGACGTAGCCATCAAAATCCAACAATCTGTCCTGAATTGTTATATATTATAATGGTTTGATTACTATAAGAGAATTTCAGTATTACTTGCAGAGTATTAGAGAATACATTATTGTTTTTTTAAAATGACTATTAATGTGTAACAGTACAGCATTCAACCTTGCCTACAGAGATTTGTGTTGTTTTTTTTTTTGGAAGTGTGCCTTTGAGGATGACGTAAACATGGGTCAGTTATAAATGTGTGATCTGTCTTGAAATTATGCTCCACAAGGTTTTGTCGTACTGCAAAGGGTATGGTATGAAACCATTACAGTTCTGTTCTTTATCCAAAATTTTGTTCTCTTAATTCAGATGTAGTTTTACAGAGATTGTCATTTGCTATTAATTTATTATTAATGTTACAAATGTTGCAAATTCTGTCTTTTTTTTTGCATTTACATTTTGATAATTTGTAGTGTGATGAACTGCTTGAAGGATCTTTAACAATTCTATCTTCCATTTTATTTATGATCAGTCTTCTCCTGACATGAATTCCATCATGCCCCTTGACAATACAACATTAATTCGTCCCCCTGGATTTTACATCAGTGGATTGTCCAACATGCCACATGCAAACTATTACTATATGTTTTTGTGTTTTGTGTACGCTGTGACTGTTTTAGGGAATTCTTTTATAATAACAACTATATATCTGGCACGCACTCTGCATACAGCAAAGTATGTAGCTGTTTTTAATCTGGCCTTGTCTGATCTGTGTGGAAGCTCTGCTCTCATTCCAAAGTATGCAGAAATGTTTTTGGTTCAGAACCAGTACATATCTTATGAAGACTGTCTAGCCAACATGTTTTTCGTTTTTCTTTTCATGACCATGCAGTCATACACTCTGCTTGCTTTGGCCTTTGACAGAGTAATTGCTATATGTTTTCCTCTGAGGTATCATGCTATTGTCACTAAAACCACAATGACTCTGATCATTGGAGTAATGTGGCTGTTGTCTGTATCCCTTGTTACCATGCTTGTAGCTCCACTTAACAGACTGTCTTTCTGTAGATCAACCACAATAGCCAGTTACTTTTGTGATAATGGTCCTACCTACAGACTAGCTTGCAATGACAATTCTCTTAGTTTCAAAATGGCTTATGTTTACATTGCTTTTGTTATTTGCCTTCCATTGCTGTTAGTTACTTTCTCATATGTATGTATTGGTGTTGCACTGCTTAAGATCTCACATGGTGCTGAGAGGATCAAAGCTTTAAAGACCTGCACTTCCCACCTCATTTTAGTGGCCATGTTTTATCTCCCAATATTTAGTGTTTACATGACTGCTCTTACAACATACATTCATCCAAATACTAGAATAATCAACTCTGTCCTAACACAAGCAATTCCACCCATGTTAAACCCCATTATATATTCTTTGAAGACAGAGGAGGTATTGCAGTCTATTAAAATACTCTATAAACGGATCAAGGTGAATGTTGTTATGGAACAGTCTGTGAAAAGCATTGCAAAAAATTGAAACGATATATAATATTGCTAGTTTGGATTACTGGCATGAAACAGAGAATTCCATACTGTTTTGTTTTATTCTATTCTATGGCTCCATTCAACCTTCCATTATAATTTCTTTCATTATTATTTAAATAAGCGCATGATTGTAGTTTAATGTGCTGAAATATTTGTATTTAAATTAAGAAGTTTTAAATAAAGTACTGTACACTGATCAAATGTAAATGAAAATATGTTTCAAACCCCACTGGCTGATAATGTTTGCCTTTATTTTCATCAGTACAAATAGATGAAACTAACATAGAGGGGGCAATTGCCATGCAAAGAAACACACACTCACACACACACACACACATATGCACACACGCACATGCACACACACACACACACACACATGCACACACACACACACACACACACACACACACACACACACACACACACACACACACACAC